>NW_026046880.1:0-33451 GCF_023864275.1 Schistocerca cancellata
CCGACTTGAGGTACTTCTTGATAAACGGCGCCAGCTTCTCCGCGTCCAGCTTGTAGTGCGCGGCAATGTACTTCTTGATCGCCTGCAGCGACGATCCGCCGCGCTCCTTCAGACTCTTGATGGCGGCCGTCACCATCTCAGAGGTGCGCGGGTGCGCAGGCTTGGCGCGCGGCTTCTTCGCAGACGACGCAGACTTTGCCTTCTTCGTAGTGCCGGTGGCGGCGGGTGCCGCAGCAGTCTCGTTCGTAGCCGCCTGATCTGCCATTTCGACGACGCGCGTTAACACACAGCGAGCAGCGAGAGCGAGAGGAGACACGCAGCGAGCGGAGCGCACAGCAGAGGAATAGCCGCCTCGACGCACAGGCCCAGCCAGTGTCGCGGGCGGCGCGGACGGCCGAGAGAGCGGCCGCCACTCTGCGCGCCGCCGCGCCGCGCCTCCCGCGCTTGCTACCGCCCAACGTCCGACAGCCTGTGCGGAGCAGCCCCACACCTGCGCCACAACCACCCGCGCCTTTCAAACCACCGAGGATGGGGCTACACACAGCCACACCACAGTCGCCAACCAGTCGCCACGGCAGCGCCGCAAACCACGGCCAAACTGCAGCCACCGCGCGCTACAGCCTGGGTCGGCCCGCCGAGAATCGCCGCCCACGCCCAAATGCCGCCCCCACAGCCCCAGCCGGCGACCGGCCACAATGGCCAAACCTTCGGCAAAAGCCCCGCACCGTCGCCGCGGCAGCCCGGCCAGCGCGGCCGGCGCCACAGCCACACAAGCGGAGGCGTGCGGCGATGACGGCCGTGCAAACGCACCTCCGCCGCCCCATCGCCCTCCCACCGTTTCCCGATCGGCCCGCAGCCGTCGGGCCACGTCCTCCTCCTCTCGCCCGCCAACATTCACAGCCCTTTCGTTCGTTTCCCAACAATTTCAATTGTGCCCGCCGCAAAAACGGGCGCCGCCTGCAAAGCAACATGCTCCGCCGGAGCGCCCCTCGCCGCTTACGAGCCAACCCCTCGCCCGAGGCAAACCCGAAATCCGCAACTACAGACCAACCCAATCTGCCGTCAGCACACACGACAGCCAACATCACGCGTTACGAGTTAGACATTAGGTTCACACGTCTCGGTTAGGTTCGGTGGACGTGGGTTAGGTTAAGGGCACTTGGGTTAGGTTAAGCATTCAAAACACACGTCAGGCGTCAGAGGTTAGGTTAGGTTACGTTACATTAAGGTTAGGTTAGGGGCACCTCGGTTAGGTTAAGGGTCGGTGTTAGGTTAAGCGTCAAACTTAGGTTAAGCATTCAAACACACGTCGGGCGTCAGAGGTTAGGTTAGGTTAGGTTAGGTTAAGGCCACTTGGGTTAGGTTAAGCCTCAAACTTAGGTTAAGCATTCAAACACACGTCGGGCGTCAGGTGGCCGCAGCAGCCGCACCTACCTACCCACCCACCTCACGGCCGGACAGCTTGGCTTACTTGGCGCTGAGGCTGACCTCACCGCACCTCACGCTACGCAACGCTACAGGTTCGGTTCGCTCAGCTTAGGCTTAGAGCTTAAGCGCCCAGGTCGGATTACGACGTTGGTTCACCTTCGGGCGCCACACTTTGGGTGTAAAGGTCGCGTCGGGTCGTCGGCACGCCGCAAAAACAAAAGCGAAGCCACAGGACAACGCCGACAAACGGGCAGCACGACCACGACCAGATACCGAGACACACGGACCACCCACCGGCCAAAGGGCACCAAACAACAAACCAGAGCACCACGTGTCGACCAGAGCAACCCGCCGCTCACGCGACGTGGCTGGCACCGAAGGGCCGCCGCAACTGCGCTTTCCGCGCCGGGCCGGATGCACGTGCGGCAACACCACCACCGCACACAGCCGCTGTTCAACATCAACCAACAACACGCCGCGGTCGCAGCCTCAACGCCAGCACACGTTTTGCACCACCATTCACACGCACCGCACAAACAGCTGTCGCCGACAACACAAACACACCGCAACGACGCCGCCGCCCCTACTTGTGCCGGCCACCCACCCCACCGACGGCGCACCTGTCGCCGGCCGGCAGTCGACACGGGAAACGCACACCGCCACTTCGCTCGCGCGCACGCCACCAACCAGTCGTCGTCTCCAAAACAACAAACAAACAAACATAGGGCAGGCAACAAATCGCCTCGCACGAACCGTCCACAAAACTATCAAAGCACAGCCTCTGGCTAACGGCCACGACGCAGCGGCACGCTGCTCCTTTCCCCGCCCCCACTCGATTCACGAAGGCACGCGACACCGCCAACGACGGCCTCGCTTCCCGCAACCGACACCTTTCCGCCACTACGCACAGCCGCACCCGACGCCCGTGCCAACGACACAACTACTGCACTATCCACCGCCGCCTCCCCCTTCCCGTCGTACACACACACAGCCAGCCAGCCAGCCAGCCAGCCAAAACCACACCAACGACCCAAACATGCACGTGCAACGGCACACCCCAACCAGTCAACGTCGACAACCACACGCACGGCTCGAAACCGGCGCCCTTCCACGTTGCCATCAAGCTACACACAAGACACAAGGAACCAACAACAGCAAGCCTGCCCGCCCGCCCCACTCTCACGCCGCAAAAAGCACACCGAAACCGCCAAACGCACATTCCCATCGCACCGACACCGACCGGCTCGCTACCACCACACCTCTCGGCAGCCGTTTCGCAAACATGACACGGCGCGACATGACATCACGACCAACTCTCCTCTCCAGACGCCTTCGGCCGGAGCACAACGCCGCCAATTCGCCACACACACACACACACACACACACACACAGTCGACAGGCGCCCGCCCGCCCGCCCTGCACGACGCCGCGCAGCAAAGGCGCCCGCAAACACATACCTCTCCTCTCTCTCGGCCGCCCGACGCGCCAACCGCCACACCGCCAGCCACTCGCAATTGTGCACTGCCGCCAGCCACACGTCCAACACGCCGCGCCGCCTCCGGCCACCCGCCAGGGGGCGCTCACGTCCGCGACAACAGCGCGGCCCGCCGGGCCAAACCGAACCGAGCCGAGCCGCCCGCCGCTGCTCTGCACATCTTCCTGCGCGCATCAACAAAACGAGGCAAGCGAGCACACCCCGTCACAACGCCACATCACGCAAATGCCGTGCCGACCTCTTGTGTCTACCGCCTAAATTGCACTCACTCACCAGCCGCCCCTTCTTCTTCTTCCTACCTATCTATCTGTGCGTCTGTGTCGGTCCGCGCGTGACGCCTCTCAACATCCGCCGTCGCCGTCCCCGTCCCCGTTTCCGCCCCAATGCCATCGTCGCGCCGCCTCCTCCTCCTCCTCCGCCCCTGTCCGGCCCGCACCACACCATACACCGCTGCTTGTCCCGGCCGTTGCCACCAAAGGCGCCTACCGCAAACGCGCCACGCCGCAGCCCCCGTGCGTGCATCTCCGTGCCGACGCTGCCTCTCTGCCCTCCCGCACGCACTCGACCGACCGACATGCACTGCGTCGACGGCCTCGACAACACAGTCTCTGGCTCCGCACTGCGTCTTCCGGTACGCGCGCTGAAACACGTATGTACTCATTACCAGCGATGGCGAGGCACGACACAATCTCTGACCAGAGCGTTTCTTATCGTCGCTAGTCTGCGCCACACGACACTAGTAGCACGTAGCGGGTCGGCAGGAACAGTTGTCATCTATATGTGGCGGGTCGGGAGAGGTAGTAGTCAGTCGACAGTATTAGCGAGTGGACGGTTGTACTGAGCGGGCGGCGGCGTGCTCTTCTCGCGACTCTGGTCTCCGTTCGGGACGATGCATACTGTTATTACAGGTAAGGTAATGAAGCTGCATTGCGCAAATCTAATACTGTATGTCAATTGTAACTATTTTCTTCACAACAAAATGCCCCAATAATACTTTGTTTCCAAACAAACTTTTTTAAAGTACAACCATTCATTTCCATTTAAATAATATTTCCTACGCATTTCCTCCAACAATCAAAATTAAATGTGAGCCGGCATTCATTGCACGACGCTGTGTACAGGTATCTACAGTTAAGAGCACATATAGATGCAGTTTGTTTTTTCTCTTTTGTCTTTTTTGTTTTTTTTTTTTTTTTTTTTGACGTAACGATCTTTTGCTCTTTTTATTCTAATTTGTACGTACGCTGTTTGTTTAGATTTTTATATTGGTAATGCCACGTAGCGCTCCGCGTGAAAATCACTGCCTGTGCTGTGTGCAGTCTGTGGCTAGTTTGCATTGTTGTTGTCATGAACTGCTATAGCTGGATGTGAACAGCGCGTAGCGTTGCGCAGTTAGGGGTGAGCCGCCAGCACTGGTGCATGTGAGGACAGAGATGGCGGACGTTTCAAATTACATATATTATGACTGGTGATGATATTAAGGGTAAATACATTGTTTGTTGTTCTCTATTAAACATCTTTACTTTGCTAACTATCCCTATCGGTAGTTAGTGCCCTCCGTAGTTTGGAATCTCTTATTTAGCTGGCAGCAGTGGTGCTCGCTGTATTGCAGTAGTTCGAGTAATGAAGATTTTTGTGAGGTAAGTGATTTCCGACAGGTGTACTTTAATGTTACTCAGGGCCATTCTTTTGCAGGGATCTTTGATAGTCAGATTGCGTTGCGCTCAAAATATTGTGTGTCAGTTTAAGCACAGTTTTGTATACATTGTTGTTCAAAGGGGGGCGTTTCAGAATACACAGGGCCGAAGGTCAGCCAGCGCTGCCCTTACAACGTTTATCGGGTTTTCAATTATGTCTGTTGAGATGTTCATGGTTCATTATTTCCATTCATCATATTATCGCGCGTTTCTCATCAATCTTCGTTCGTTCATTTTCTAGGGACGTTAACAACATTCTGGCACATTTTTATCATCATTCACTCACTCACTCACTCACTCACTCACTCACTCACTTACTTACGACTATTTGTGCGGGGAGGTTACACTTGGGTCCATTTCCATTTACATTCAATGTTGATAGACGCCTTTTTTTTTTTTTGTTGTTGTTTTGTTGCTGGCAGGTTACAAAGGGCCTCATTTTATGTTGGTTGCAGCAGCGTTTTTCTCCTTCTTCTAGCGTCTTCCCCGCCCCCGCCCCTCCCGCATCCCTCGGTCTCACCACGTTCACTGACAGCCGCGTCTGCGGCTACACCACAACGGCCCCCTCCCGGCAACCCATTCGTTTTCTCTTCTTTTGCACAAAAACAACGCCGCACGCGCCAGCCGAGCGCAGCGCAAGCCACCCACACCGCGCCCCTCCCCGTCTTTATAGCCTCCGCGTCTTGTTTTCTTCGTTTGCCCCCTCCCATCTCCCGAATGCCATGCCATGCCATGCCAGCAGCGTTACGCGTGCCCCTCCCCTGTCCACACACTACCGCGAAACGAACAGCCTTCCGGGCCACATGCAGGGCACGCCCACCGCCATTCCCGGACGCAATTCTCAAAACAACACACACACACACACACACACACACAATGGCTTTGCACACGAACATAGACGGCACGGGCACTGTCGTACATTCTTCCTCAGAACCATCTCAACGAACGTTACGTTACATACACATCCGGGAAAGCAAAGCAACGCAACGCACAATTCAGCCGTCAAAGGTAACGTTCACCACGGCAGACACTTGCCGCCGCGCCGTTACGCGCATTTCAGTGCGGCTACAATACACCTCCGACACGGGAACGTTCCGTTGCTCTACACTGCGTTTCTCCGTTTTGTTTGGTTTTTTTTCCGTTTTCTCTCTCTCTCTCTCTCTCTCTCTCTCTCTATATATATATTTGTTTTTTCCCCTCTGTCCTTTCCTCCACCATTCTCTCCTCACGTTCTGCCCAGACATTCGACCGATCAGAGGTTCGTTCACCTTTCGGTAACCGTTCTCAGCGCGACGGTGTACCAACGGTATGACGGTATGACGGTATGACGGGTGTTCAAGACGTCCGGTGTACCGCGCCGATCGACAGTTTCCCAGAGGCGACGGATCGGACCACATCACCGACATACACACAAACACGTGTACGCACATTCGCCAAAGCGACCGTCGTCTTCTAGCGTCGCGCTTACTCTACTGTACTGCACTGGACACGCGAGCATGCATCTTCAATGACGACGTCGGTGTGCGTGCGTCGTACGCACACAAGCAGACACAGTCGGTCAGACACGACTATCGAAATCAGAGTCGGGGGAAAGGTACATATCATCGTGCGTGTCGCCCGTACAATGCAATACACAGTGGTGTGTCTCAATGCGCGTTCACATTTAAACGTCACTCACACGCCTCCACGCTGCATTTACAGACACATTTCACCCTCGCCATATATGGCGTGCAAACCGACCCGCAAACGGCCGTCGTTACACACTGACATTCCCAACAATCGCGTGTCGTTTCCACCCGTCACGTAACTAACCGGCACCTCCATCCAAAGGGCACATCACCGATCGCACTTCCCCCCCCCCCCTCGCAGACAACGACTTGTGCGCACGTGCCTCCATTCCACGTCACACCGTGGCCGCACCCCGCAACACGCGACACGCGACGCGCCCCATAAACAATCAAATTATTCATCGCATCGGCCACCCCACCCCGTCGCGTCGCAACCAAAGCGGTAGCTATTGCCACCGTCCACCCACTCACACACAAAACAAAACAAAAACAACAACAACAACAATTCCGCCCTTCCCGCAAAGGCCATTTGGTGGCCCTGAAAAGGGCCGTTTTGCCGCTCTCGCAACGGAGGATCTCCTTCCATTCCAGAGCCACCTCCTTACTTGGAGCTCGTGTACTTGGTCACCGCCTTCGTGCCCTCGCTCACGGCGTGCTTGGCCAGCTCGCCAGGCAGCAACAGCCGCACAGCGGTCTGGATCTCGCGGGACGTGATGGTCGAGCGCTTGTTGTAGTGCGCCAGGCGAGACGCCTCGGCCGCGATGCGCTCGAAAATGTCGTTCACGAAGCTGTTCATGATGCTCATCGCCTTCGACGAGATGCCCGTGTCAGGGTGCACCTGCTTCAGCACCTTGTAGATGTAGATGGCATAGCTCTCCTTCCTCTTGCGCTTCTTCTTCTTGTCGCCCTTCGAAATGTTCTTCTGCGCCTTGCCAGCCTTCTTGGCGGCCTTCCCGCTAGTCTTGGGCGGCATCGCAAACAAACAAGAACGTACGGCAGCAACACCAGCAGCAAGCGCTCCGCTCTAGTCAGCGTCTCCCCACACAGTGGCACCCAGCGCGCCCCGCCGCCGCACCTTTACCAGCTCGCCCCGTTGCGGCCGCCGACCAATGGGCCGCGAGCGCAACCGGCCGCCGCACCCGAGAGCATAAAGGACCCCCACCCCTGGCGGCGCCGCCACTCCGCTGCTCGACTCGCTGCGGCTCGCACCGTCCTTCGTCTCGTCTCGTTTTTTTACACCACAGCGCATCGCCATGTCCGGACGCGGAAAGGGAGGCAAAGTCAAGGGCAAGTCAAAGTCCCGCTCAAGCAGGGCCGGGCTCCAGTTCCCGGTCGGCAGAATCCACCGCCTCCTGCGCAAGGGAAACTACGCCGAGCGCGTCGGCGCCGGGGCGCCCGTCTACCTCGCCGCCGTCATGGAGTACCTCGCGGCTGAGGTGCTCGAGCTGGCCGGAAACGCGGCCCGCGACAACAAGAAGACGCGCATCATCCCGCGCCACCTGCAGCTTGCCATCCGCAACGACGAGGAGCTCAACAAGCTCCTGTCGGGCGTCACCATCGCACAGGGTGGTGTCCTGCCCAACATCCAGGCCGTCCTGCTGCCAAAGAAGACCGAGAAGAAGGCCTAAACAGAGAGGCCAGGCAATCGGCACGCGGACCCGCCGCCCAGCAGCGCTGCGTGCTCCCCTGCACGCAACGCGCTTTGCCGGCCCGGCTCGGCTCACAACAATCGGCCCTTTTCAGGGCCACCACACAAACCTACGTCCAAAGCAAAATTTCAGTCGTCCTCGCCGCGCTTTGCTTTACTTTACTTTACTTTAACTTAACTTCACTTCCACAGCCGCCGCCGGCAAGAAGACCATACCAACTGCTACGATTGCAGGGGCAGATATTCTGCGAGGTACCTCGGTGTCACGCCTGACATCGAAGTGTCACATAGGGCAACTTGGCACAAACGCTCACGCCAGGATGCAGATCCTGTACCCCTGTTCCCTCGACCCCGCAACAGGGGTAGCGATACTGGAAATATGCGCGCCCTCTATAGGGGCTATGCAGCCAGGTCGACGATGCATCGCCTACAGAAGGGTCCAAAGCAGAGCGCTCTACGACGGGCCTTACACGTCCCCGCGGCAGACCTGCCTACAACCACCCACAACACGATTCCGCGCCCTGGCACAAGCGTTCTACGCCACCGCGCGGAATTCAGAAAATGACTATTACGTCTTGACCCTTGGGCAATATGAACACCACAGGGACAGATGTGCAAGACCCGAGTCGCTACTCCAGCAGTAGCACAAACAGAACACATAATCACTCTCAACAAACAGCAACGTCCGAAAAAGCACACTACCAAAGATAAGAACAACACACAGAAAAGAGGAGCAAATGTCCACAGGCGACAATAACCTCCACCAACTCCCCCTCTAACGGTAGAGGACTAAAGGAAAGAGAGAAGAACAACAAGAAGAGCCGCCGCCATCTTGTCGTCCACAGCCCGTGTGGCCACACACACGTTTCTCTTTTGTTTTTCGTTTGCCTCAAGCACCTCCACGCACGCACAGTCGCCTTCCAAACGACAACGACAGCAATAATCACCAACTGTTAAACGAGCGTGTCGACACACCGCCCTCCACTCCCGCGCGCCCCATACAAACGAAACAGCTGATCCGGCCGCCTATGGGCACGCCTTGCCTCGGCAACTCCAACGCCGCCGCAAACACACAGCCAAAACCACGCAAATATTCACCGCCTCTCGCACAACAACAACAACAACAACAACAACAACACACAGCCCGGCGTCTCCATCGATCGATAAACAAAACAAACACACAACGCCCTCTCTCGCGCGCGCGCGCACGCACACACACACACACACACACACACACACACACACACACACACAGCCACAAGACCCGCTTCCTTTCCTTTCTCCCAGTCACGTCACGTCAGTCAAACGCAAACGAAATGAAGAATGAAAGAAACAAGGCAGGCAGGCAACACACGCAGCAACAACACAGACTCTTTCGCACTTTTCAATTTCCGAACAGTGTGGTGGCCCTGAAAAGGGCCGTTTTCGTCTCTCCCACGGCCGCGGGAAGGCCAACGCGGCACAGCACACCGGCTGCGACGCGCCTAACCGCCGAAACCGTACAGGGTGCGCCCCTGCCTCTTCAGGGCGTACACCACGTCCATGGCCGTCACAGTCTTGCGCTTGGCGTGCTCAGTGTACGTCACCGCGTCGCGGATCACGTTCTCCAGGAACACCTTCAGCACTCCGCGGGTCTCCTCGTAGATCAGACCAGAGATGCGCTTCACGCCGCCCCTGCGAGCCAGGCGGCGGATCGCGGGCTTCGTGATGCCCTGGATGTTGTCGCGCAACACCTTGCGGTGCCGCTTGGCGCCACCCTTGCCGAGCCCCTTTCCTCCCTTGCCGCGGCCAGTCATCTCTTCTAAATCCTCAAAAAGCTCAAGGCAAGCAAAGCGTCTGCTGCAGCGGCTGGCTCCTCACCCGGCGCTAGCGAGTCGGCTACGGTCTGCGCCCGGCGCAGTCGCTTGAATCACGGACATCCTCTGTCCGGAGAATGGGGAGGCTAAGCAGCGGTGCTGCTATTCCTCCATTAACATCTGGGTTGTCGTAAGTGTGGCCTCTCGATCGAATGGGCCTCTGGCTACCTCGCTAGGTTAGCGAAGTAGTTTATTGCTGGTAGGTCCTCTGGGGCAGGCTGACGCCTGCCGGAGCGCCACTCCTCCTTCACCCACTTCTCTGCGACCAGGGTGAGGTGTTCCCAGTTCGAAGGGGTGAAGATGGGGCGGCTGTTGAGCAAGTTCAGCTCCTTCCTGGATACGACCTCACGCAGCATGCAACGCATGTGCTTGAGGTCACACGGTTGGTGCGGGAGTGGTGGCCTCGCGTGCGCCGGCGTGAAGGGGTACGGGTTTTCCCCGTGAGGGTACGACCCGTCCTTCAGCGCCGACACGATCTTCTTCAAAAATGGCTGCACGCTCCGCTCGTCTGGAAGCGGGAGGGGCGGCTCTTCGTCGGTTACCGCTTCTTCAACTTGCGAAGAAGCGGTCTGCGTCCTGTAGAGTTGTGTGTCTGGAAAGTATTTGTCCAGGTGCTCGAATGTCCTGTCGCTAAGATGCGCGGCGAAATACTTCAGCACAGCGTCCCCGTCGATCTCTGCAGGGAGTTGCCTGCATTCAGTCTCCGCCGCAGCCTCTGAGGTTGTCTCCGTGTGCGACTCGTTGTCGCGTGCCCGCAGCTCGACCTCCCCGTCAGGAGGGAGAGCAGGCTGCTCCACTTCCATGTGCATGGGAGCCTCCACGCCGCCCGTCACGTCAACTGGCGGCGCTGGTGGCTCCGTCTGGGTGGAGGCGTCGACCCCTGCTCGCCGACTCGCGGTGGAGCTGGCGGTGGGGGTAGGCGTCTTCTTGAGGACTCGCAGCTCCTCACGCAGCTGTTGCAGCTGTCGGTGAACAGCTACGAGTTCCTCCCTCATGGCGGCCCTCTCGGCCGCAAGGGCGGTGTGGAAGGCAGCCAGTGCGTCGTCCGTGGTGGCTTCGCGACGGCATGGTCCACCATCCCCGCTGGAGCGAGGGGTTGGGACGTCCGTCACGACGCCACGTGCCTCTGCAGGGCGTGGGGCGGCCATCTTGCTCCTGTAGCCCCGCACGTAGGCGCAGCTGCGCGAGTTTGCGGCGTGGGCACCGCCGCAATTCACGCACTTGGCAGCCGCGTCGCGGGGCTTGGTACAGTTGCGTGTGTCGTGTGCCTCGGCACACTTCAGACACGCTAATGTGCCCCTGCACACTTTGGCGATGTGCCCCATCCTTTGGCACTTGAAGCATTGCTGCTCAGTGCGCTGCTTCCGCTTGTGGCGCCGACTGCGTCCGCGGTCCTTCCCGATCGCATCGACCAGGAGTTCCAGCGCGGCCGCAATCTTGCTGCCCTTCCTGCGTCCAGCCATGTTCGTTCGTCTGCGTGTAGAGATGCGTGCGCGCCGGCTTCTTCTGCTGCCTCGTGTGCAACGTGCCTGCGCGCTCCGTCCGCACTCTCCAACGGCCGCCGAACGAGTCTGCTGCTCTGCCTGGCTGCGCCCGGCGCACGCGCCAGCCCCCCTATATAGACTCTGGCCCGCCCTCCCCCCACCACGCGCAACCGAGGGCATATAAGCGCACCACGGTGGCTGGCGCGCGCCCGTGTCGTCAAGGCAGCACCCGACGCAGCACCTCGCTCGCCTCCACGCCGCTCCGCTAACCGCTACCGCTATGGCCCGCACAAAGCAAACGGCCCGCAAGTCCACCGGCGGAAAGGCGCCGCGCAAACAGCTCGCCACCAAGGCGGCGAGGAAGAGCGCGCCCGCCACCGGCGGCGTCAAGAAGCCCCACCGCTACAGGCCGGGCACCGTCGCCCTGCGAGAAATCAGGCGCTACCAGAAGAGCACAGAGCTGCTCATCCGCAAGCTGCCATTCCAGCGCCTAGTGCGCGAGATCGCCCAGGACTTCAAGACCGACCTGCGCTTCCAGAGCTCCGCGGTCATGGCCCTGCAGGAGGCCAGCGAGGCCTACCTCGTCGGCCTCTTCGAAGACACCAACCTGTGCGCAATCCACGCCAAGCGCGTCACCATCATGCCCAAGGACATCCAGCTCGCGCGCCGCATCCGCGGCGAGCGCGCCTAAACACCGCGCCAGCCGCTGGGCACCGCCCACGCACGCAACAAACAAAACGGCCCTTTTAAGGGCCACTAACATCACTCCGTCGCGAGCAAACTTTGTCGGTCGCCTCTCGCCCCACAACCACAGAACCAAAGACAAAACACCACTTCCACTTCCCGTCCGTCCGCCACAGCCGCTCTCCCCTGCCAGCTTGCTGGCGCGCGCAACAATCAACATCATGCCTCCCCGGCGCGGCGCTCAAAGCGCACAATACCCATCGGCCGACGCCGTCAACCACACGGCCGGCCGCCGCTTCGTTTCGAAAAGAAAACGAAACAAAAAGCCAGGCACGTCCAACGCCACCGACCCTTTCCACATCTCAACGTCCCCCGCCCCCGTTGCAAGAACACACACACAAGACAAGACACATCCGAGAAGACGGCAGGCAGGCCAACCAAAGTATTCAAACAACATGACACAAAACCAACCGTCGGCCGGCCGCGACCAAAAAAAAAAAACGGCGACAATCAACCGCAACGACAAAACCGCTACCGCCGCCCGCACCCGCCACCGACCCCCCCCCCGCAATCCAACCACCACGGCACGCAAACAGTATCCACACACGGGCATACAGAAACGCCAGACGACACAACCACACCGCAACACAAACACGACAATCAAAACCTTCCCGACGTGCTTTGATGGCCCTGAGAAGGGCCGTTTTGGGCCGCGCGTCTGTTGCGCGCCACTAGACGACGGGGACGGGGGGTGCGGACGACGGAGTCAACCGCCAACCCTTCCTTTCCCATTCCTCTCTACTTCTTCTTCTTGGGCGAAGCCTTCGCCTTAGACGGCGTCGTCGCCTTCTTCGGGCGCGGCGCCTTCGGCTTCTTCGTCGGAACCTTGGCGGCCTTCTTCGCCTTCGACGGCGACTTGGCCTTGGCCGGCTTGGCAGCAGCCGCCTTCTTCGCACCGGCGGGAGCGGCCGACGCCGCAGACGCCTTCTTGGCGGCGCCCGCCTTCCGACCAGTCGCCGCCTTCACGCCACCAGCCTTCTTTGCGCCGGCCGCACGGGCGCCCTTCTTCTCCTTGCTGGCCGGAGCGGCGCGCTTCTTCTTGGCACCGCCAGCACGAGCCTTGCCGCCCTCAGCCGCCCCGCCGCCGGCGCCGGCAAGCTTGAAAGAGCCGGACGCGCCCTTCCCCTTCGTCTGCACCAGCTCGCCCGCCACCACGGCCGACTTGAGGTACTTCTTGATAAACGGCGCCAGCTTCTCCGCGTCCAGCTTGTAGTGCGCGGCAATGTACTTCTTGATCGCCTGCAGCGACGATCCGCCGCGCTCCTTCAGACTCTTGATGGCGGCCGTCACCATCTCAGAGGTGCGCGGGTGCGCAGGCTTGGCGCGCGGCTTCTTCGCAGACGACGCAGACTTTGCCTTCTTCGTAGTGCCGGTGGCGGCGGGTGCCGCAGCAGTCTCGTTCGTAGCCGCCTGATCTGCCATTTCGACGACGCGCGTTAACACACAGCGAGCAGCGAGAGCGAGAGGAGACACGCAGCGAGCGGAGCGCACAGCAGAGGAATAGCCGCCTCGACGCACAGGCCCAGCCAGTGTCGCGGGCGGGCGCGGACGGCCGAGAGAGCGGCCGCCACTCTGCGCGCCGCCGCGCCGCGCCTCCCGCGCTTGCTACCGCCCAACGTCCGACAGCCTGTGCGGAGCAGCCCCACACCTGCGCCACAACCACCCGCGCCTTTCAAACCACCGAGGATGGGGCTACACACAGCCACACCACAGTCGCCAACCAGTCGCCACGGCAGCGCCGCAAACCACGGCCAAACTGCAGCCACCGCGCGCTACAGCCTGGGTCGGCCCGCCGAGAATCGCCGCCCACGCCCAAATGCCGCCCCCACAGCCCCAGCCGGCGACCGGCCACAATGGCCAAACCTTCGGCAAAAGCCCCGCACCGTCGCCGCGGCAGCCCGGCCAGCGCGGCCGGCGCCACAGCCACACAAGCGGAGGCGTGCGGCGATGACGGCCGTGCAAACGCACCTCCGCCGCCCCATCGCCCTCCCACCGTTTCCCGATCGGCCCGCAGCCGTCGGGCCACGTCCTCCTCCTCTCGCCCGCCAACATTCACAGCCCTTTCGTTCGTTTCCCAACAATTTCAATTGTGCCCGCCGCAAAAACGGGCGCCGCCTGCAAAGCAACATGCTCCGCCGGAGCGCCCCTCGCCGCTTACGAGCCAACCCCTCGCCCGAGGCAAACCCGAAATCCGCAACTACAGACCAACCCAATCTGCCGTCAGCACACACGACAGCCAACATCACGCGTTACGAGTTAGACATTAGGTTCACACGTCTCGGTTAGGTTCGGTGGACGTGGGTTAGGTTAAGGGCACTTGGGTTAGGTTAAGCATTCAAAACACACGTCAGGCGTCAGAGGTTAGGTTAGGTTACGTTACATTAAGGTTAGGTTAGGGGCACCTCGGTTAGGTTAAGGGTCGGTGTTAGGTTAAGCGTCAAACTTAGGTTAAGCATTCAAACACACGTCGGGCGTCAGAGGTTAGGTTAGGTTAGGTTAGGTTAAGGCCACTTGGGTTAGGTTAAGCCTCAAACTTAGGTTAAGCATTCAAACACACGTCGGGCGTCAGGTGGCCGCAGCAGCCGCACCTACCTACCCACCCACCTCACGGCCGGACAGCTTGGCTTACTTGGCGCTGAGGCTGACCTCACCGCACCTCACGCTACGCAACGCTACAGGTTCGGTTCGCTCAGCTTAGGCTTAGAGCTTAAGCGCCCAGGTCGGATTACGACGTTGGTTCACCTTCGGGCGCCACACTTTGGGTGTAAAGGTCGCGTCGGGTCGTCGGCACGCCGCAAAAACAAAAGCGAAGCCACAGGACAACGCCGACAAACGGGCAGCACGACCACGACCAGATACCGAGACACACGGACCACCCACCGGCCAAAGGGCACCAAACAACAAACCAGAGCACCACGTGTCGACCAGAGCAACCCGCCGCTCACGCGACGTGGCTGGCACCGAAGGGCCGCCGCAACTGCGCTTTCCGCGCCGGGCCGGATGCACGTGCGGCAACACCACCACCGCACACAGCCGCTGTTCAACATCAACCAACAACACGCCGCGGTCGCAGCCTCAACGCCAGCACACGTTTGCACCACCATTCACACGCACCGCACAAACAGCTGTCGCCGACAACACAAACACACCGCAACGACGCCGCCGCCCCTACTTGTGCCGGCCACCCACCCCACCGACGGCGCACCTGTCGCCGGCCGGCAGTCGACACGGGAAACGCACACCGCCACTTCGCTCGCGCGCACGCCACCAACCAGTCGTCGTCTCCAAAACAACAAACAAACAAACATAGGGCAGGCAACAAATCGCCTCGCACGAACCGTCCACAAAACTATCAAAGCACAGCCTCTGGCTAACGGCCACGACGCAGCGGCACGCTGCTCCTTTCCCCGCCCCCACTCGATTCACGAAGGCACGCGACACCGCCAACGACGGCCTCGCTTCCCGCAACCGACACCTTTCCGCCACTACGCACAGCCGCACCCGACGCCCGTGCCAACGACACAACTACTGCACTATCCACCGCCGCCTCCCCCTTCCCGTCGTACACACACACAGCCAGCCAGCCAGCCAGCCAGCCAAAACCACACCAACGACCCAAACATGCACGTGCAACGGCACACCCCAACCAGTCAACGTCGACAACCACACGCACGGCTCGAAACCGGCGCCCTTCCACGTTGCCATCAAGCTACACACAAGACACAAGGAACCAACAACAGCAAGCCTGCCCGCCCGCCCCACTCTCACGCCGCAAAAAGCACACCGAAACCGCCAAACGCACATTCCCATCGCACCGACACCGACCGGCTCGCTACCACCACACCTCTCGGCAGCCGTTTCGCAAACATGACACGGCGCGACATGACATCACGACCAACTCTCCTCTCCAGACGCCTTCGGCCGGAGCACAACGCCGCCAATTCGCCACACACACACACACACACACACACACACAGTCGACAGGCGCCCGCCCGCCCGCCCTGCACGACGCCGCGCAGCAAAGGCGCCCGCAAACACATACCTCTCCTCTCTCTCGGCCGCCCGACGCGCCAACCGCCACACCGCCAGCCACTCGCAATTGTGCACTGCCGCCAGCCACACGTCCAACACGCCGCGCCGCCTCCGGCCACCCGCCAGGGGGCGCTCACGTCCGCGACAACAGCGCGGCCCGCCGGGCCAAACCGAACCGAGCCGAGCCGCCCGCCGCTGCTCTGCACATCTTCCTGCGCGCATCAACAAAACGAGGCAAGCGAGCACACCCCGTCACAACGCCACATCACGCAAATGCCGTGCCGACCTCTTGTGTCTACCGCCTAAATTGCACTCACTCACCAGCCGCCCCTTCTTCTTCTTCCTACCTATCTATCTGTGCGTCTGTGTCGGTCCGCGCGTGACGCCTCTCAACATCCGCCGTCGCCGTCCCCGTCCCCGTTTCCGCCCCAATGCCATCGTCGCGCCGCCTCCTCCTCCTCCTCCGCCCCTGTCCGGCCCGCACCACACCATACACCGCTGCTTGTCCCGGCCGTTGCCACCAAAGGCGCCTACCGCAAACGCGCCACGCCGCAGCCCCCGTGCGTGCATCTCCGTGCCGACGCTGCCTCTCTGCCCTCCCGCACGCACTCGACCGACCGACATGCACTGCGTCGACGGCCTCGACAACACAGTCTCTGGCTCCGCACTGCGTCTTCCGGTACGCGCGCTGAAACACGTATGTACTCATTACCAGCGATGGCGAGGCACGACACAATCTCTGACCAGAGCGTTTCTTATCGTCGCTAGTCTGCGCCACACGACACTAGTAGCACGTAGCGGGTCGGCAGGAACAGTTGTCATCTATATGTGGCGGGTCGGGAGAGGTAGTAGTCAGTCGACAGTATTAGCGAGTGGACGGTTGTACTGAGCGGGCGGCGGCGTGCTCTTCTCGCGACTCTGGTCTCCGTTCGGGACGATGCATACTGTTATTACAGGTAAGGTAATGAAGCTGCATTGCGCAAATCTAATACTGTATGTCAATTGTAACTATTTTCTTCACAACAAAATGCCCCAATAATACTTTGTTTCCAAACAAACTTTTTTAAAGTACAACCATTCATTTCCATTTAAATAATATTTCCTACGCATTTCCTCCAACAATCAAAATTAAATGTGAGCCGGCATTCATTGCACGACGCTGTGTACAGGTATCTACAGTTAAGAGCACATATAGATGCAGTTTGTTTTTTCTCTTTTGTCTTTTTTGTTTTTTTTTTTTTTTTTTTGACGTAACGATCTTTTGCTCTTTTTATTCTAATTTGTACGTACGCTGTTTGTTTAGATTTTTATATTGGTAATGCCACGTAGCGCTCCGCGTGAAAATCACTGCCTGTGCTGTGTGCAGTCTGTGGCTAGTTTGCATTGTTGTTGTCATGAACTGCTATAGCTGGATGTGAACAGCGCGTAGCGTTGCGCAGTTAGGGGTGAGCCGCCAGCACTGGTGCATGTGAGGACAGAGATGGCGGACGTTTCAAATTACATATATTATGACTGGTGATGATATTAAGGGTAAATACATTGTTTGTTGTTCTCTATTAAACATCTTTACTTTGCTAACTATCCCTATCGGTAGTTAGTGCCCTCCGTAGTTTGGAATCTCTTATTTAGCTGGCAGCAGTGGTGCTCGCTGTATTGCAGTAGTTCGAGTAATGAAGATTTTTGTGAGGTAAGTGATTTCCGACAGGTGTACTTTAATGTTACTCAGGGCCATTCTTTTGCAGGGATCTTTGATAGTCAGATTGCGTTGCGCTCAAAATATTGTGTGTCAGTTTAAGCACAGTTTTGTATACATTGTTGTTCAAAGGGGGGCGTTTCAGAATACACAGGGCCGAAGGTCAGCCAGCGCTGCCCTTACAACGTTTATCGGGTTTTCAATTATGTCTGTTGAGATGTTCATGGTTCATTATTTCCATTCATCATATTATCGCGCGTTTCTCATCAATCTTCGTTCGTTCATTTTCTAGGGACGTTAACAACATTCTGGCACATTTTTATCATCATTCACTCACTCACTCACTCACTCACTCACTCACTCACTTACTTACGACTATTTGTGCGGGGAGGTTACACTTGGGTCCATTTCCATTTACATTCAATGTTGATAGACGCCTTTTTTTTTTTTTGTTGTTGTTTTGTTGCTGGCAGGTTACAAAGGGCCTCATTTTATGTTGGTTGCAGCAGCGTTTTTCTCCTTCTTCTAGCGTCTTCCCCGCCCCCGCCCCTCCCGCATCCCTCGGTCTCACCACGTTCACTGACAGCCGCGTCTGCGGCTACACCACAACGGCCCCCTCCCGGCAACCCATTCGTTTTCTCTTCTTTTGCACAAAAACAACGCCGCACGCGCCAGCCGAGCGCAGCGCAAGCCACCCACACCGCGCCCCTCCCCGTCTTTATAGCCTCCGCGTCTTGTTTTCTTCGTTTGCCCCCTCCCATCTCCCGAATGCCATGCCATGCCATGCCAGCAGCGTTACGCGTGCCCCTCCCCTGTCCACACACTACCGCGAAACGAACAGCCTTCCGGGCCACATGCAGGGCACGCCCACCGCCATTCCCGGACGCAATTCTCAAAACAACACACACACACACACACACACACACAATGGCTTTGCACACGAACATAGACGGCACGGGCACTGTCGTACATTCTTCCTCAGAACCATCTCAACGAACGTTACGTTACATACACATCCGGGAAAGCAAAGCAACGCAACGCACAATTCAGCCGTCAAAGGTAACGTTCACCACGGCAGACACTTGCCGCCGCGCCGTTACGCGCATTTCAGTGCGGCTACAATACACCTCCGACACGGGAACGTTCCGTTGCTCTACACTGCGTTTCTCCGTTTTGTTTGGTTTTTTTTCCGTTTTCTCTCTCTCTCTCTCTCTCTCTCTCTCTCTATATATATATTTGTTTTTTCCCCTCTGTCCTTTCCTCCACCATTCTCTCCTCACGTTCTGCCCAGACATTCGACCGATCAGAGGTTCGTTCACCTTTCGGTAACCGTTCTCAGCGCGACGGTGTACCAACGGTATGACGGTATGACGGTATGACGGGTGTTCAAGACGTCCGGTGTACCGCGCCGATCGACAGTTTCCCAGAGGCGACGGATCGGACCACATCACCGACATACACACAAACACGTGTACGCACATTCGCCAAAGCGACCGTCGTCTTCTAGCGTCGCGCTTACTCTACTGTACTGCACTGGACACGCGAGCATGCATCTTCAATGACGACGTCGGTGTGCGTGCGTCGTACGCACACAAGCAGACACAGTCGGTCAGACACGACTATCGAAATCAGAGTCGGGGGAAAGGTACATATCATCGTGCGTGTCGCCCGTACAATGCAATACACAGTGGTGTGTCTCAATGCGCGTTCACATTTAAACGTCACTCACACGCCTCCACGCTGCATTTACAGACACATTTCACCCTCGCCATATATGGCGTGCAAACCGACCCGCAAACGGCCGTCGTTACACACTGACATTCCCAACAATCGCGTGTCGTTTCCACCCGTCACGTAACTAACCGGCACCTCCATCCAAAGGGCACATCACCGATCGCACTTCCCCCCCCCCCCTCGCAGACAACGACTTGTGCGCACGTGCCTCCATTCCACGTCACACCGTGGCCGCACCCCGCAACACGCGACACGCGACGCGCCCCATAAACAATCAAATTATTCATCGCATCGGCCACCCCACCCCGTCGCGTCGCAACCAAAGCGGTAGCTATTGCCACCGTCCACCCACTCACACACAAAACAAAACAAAAACAACAACAACAACAATTCCGCCCTTCCCGCAAAGGCCATTTGGTGGCCCTGAAAAGGGCCGTTTTGCCGCTCTCGCAACGGAGGATCTCCTTCCATTCCAGAGCCACCTCCTTACTTGGAGCTCGTGTACTTGGTCACCGCCTTCGTGCCCTCGCTCACGGCGTGCTTGGCCAGCTCGCCAGGCAGCAACAGCCGCACAGCGGTCTGGATCTCGCGGGACGTGATGGTCGAGCGCTTGTTGTAGTGCGCCAGGCGAGACGCCTCGGCCGCGATGCGCTCGAAAATGTCGTTCACGAAGCTGTTCATGATGCTCATCGCCTTCGACGAGATGCCCGTGTCAGGGTGCACCTGCTTCAGCACCTTGTAGATGTAGATGGCATAGCTCTCCTTCCTCTTGCGCTTCTTCTTCTTGTCGCCCTTCGAAATGTTCTTCTGCGCCTTGCCAGCCTTCTTGGCGGCCTTCCCGCTAGTCTTGGGCGGCATCGCAAACAAACAAGAACGTACGGCAGCAACACCAGCAGCAAGCGCTCCGCTCTAGTCAGCGTCTCCCCACACAGTGGCACCCAGCGCGCCCCGCCGCCGCACCTTTACCAGCTCGCCCCGTTGCGGCCGCCGACCAATGGGCCGCGAGCGCAACCGGCCGCCGCACCCGAGAGCATAAAGGACCCCCACCCCTGGCGGCGCCGCCACTCCGCTGCTCGACTCGCTGCGGCTCGCACCGTCCTTCGTCTCGTCTCGTTTTTTTACACCACAGCGCATCGCCATGTCCGGACGCGGAAAGGGAGGCAAAGTCAAGGGCAAGTCAAAGTCCCGCTCAAGCAGGGCCGGGCTCCAGTTCCCGGTCGGCAGAATCCACCGCCTCCTGCGCAAGGGAAACTACGCCGAGCGCGTCGGCGCCGGGGCGCCCGTCTACCTCGCCGCCGTCATGGAGTACCTCGCGGCTGAGGTGCTCGAGCTGGCCGGAAACGCGGCCCGCGACAACAAGAAGACGCGCATCATCCCGCGCCACCTGCAGCTTGCCATCCGCAACGACGAGGAGCTCAACAAGCTCCTGTCGGGCGTCACCATCGCACAGGGTGGTGTCCTGCCCAACATCCAGGCCGTCCTGCTGCCAAAGAAGACCGAGAAGAAGGCCTAAACAGAGAGGCCAGGCAATCGGCACGCGGACCCGCCGCCCAGCAGCGCTGCGTGCTCCCCTGCACGCAACGCGCTTTGCCGGCCCGGCTCGGCTCACAACAATCGGCCCTTTTCAGGGCCACCACACAAACCTACGTCCAAAGCAAAATTTCAGTCGTCCTCGCCGCGCTTTGCTTTACTTTACTTTACTTTAACTTAACTTCACTTCCACAGCCGCCGCCGGCAAGAAGACCATACCAACTGCTACGATTGCAGGGGCAGATATTCTGCGAGGTACCTCGGTGTCACGCCTGACATCGAAGTGTCACATAGGGCAACTTGGCACAAACGCTCACGCCAGGATGCAGATCCTGTACCCCTGTTCCCTCGACCCCGCAACAGGGGTAGCGATACTGGAAATATGCGCGCCCCTCTATAGGGGCTATGCAGCCAGGTCGACGATGCATCGCCTACAGAAGGGTCCAAAGCAGAGCGCTCTACGACGGGCCTTACACGTCCCCGCGGCAGACCTGCCTACAACCACCCACAACACGATTCCGCGCCCTGGCACAAGCGTTCTACGCCACCGCGCGGAATTCAGAAAATGACTATTACGTCTTGACCCTTGGGCAATATGAACACCACAGGGACAGATGTGCAAGACCCGAGTCGCTACTCCAGCAGTAGCACAAACAGAACACATAATCACTCTCAACAAACAGCAACGTCCGAAAAAGCACACTACCAAAGATAAGAACAACACACAGAAAAGAGGAGCAAATGTCCACAGGCGACAATAACCTCCACCAACTCCCCCTCTAACGGTAGAGGACTAAAGGAAAGAGAGAAGAACAACAAGAAGAGCCGCCGCCATCTTGTCGTCCACAGCCCGTGTGGCCACACACACGTTTCTCTTTTGTTTTTCGTTTGCCTCAAGCACCTCCACGCACGCACAGTCGCCTTCCAAACGACAACGACAGCAATAATCACCAACTGTTAAACGAGCGTGTCGACACACCGCCCTCCACTCCCGCGCGCCCCATACAAACGAAACAGCTGATCCGGCCGCCTATGGGCACGCCTTGCCTCGGCAACTCCAACGCCGCCGCAAACACACAGCCAAAACCACGCAAATATTCACCGCCTCTCGCACAACAACAACAACAACAACAACAACAACACACAGCCCGGCGTCTCCATCGATCGATAAACAAAACAAACACACAACGCCCTCTCTCGCGCGCGCGCGCACGCACACACACACACACACACACACACACACACACACACACACACACAGCCACAAGACCCGCTTCCTTTCCTTTCTCCCAGTCACGTCACGTCAGTCAAACGCAAACGAAATGAAGAATGAAAGAAACAAGGCAGGCAGGCAACACACGCAGCAACAACACAGACTCTTTCGCACTTTTCAATTTCCGAACAGTGTGGTGGCCCTGAAAAGGGCCGTTTTCGTCTCTCCCACGGCCGCGGGAAGGCCAACGCGGCACAGCACACCGGCTGCGACGCGCCTAACCGCCGAAACCGTACAGGGTGCGCCCCTGCCTCTTCAGGGCGTACACCACGTCCATGGCCGTCACAGTCTTGCGCTTGGCGTGCTCAGTGTACGTCACCCGCGTCGCGGATCACGTTCTCCAGGAACACCTTCAGCACTCCGCGGGTCTCCTCGTAGATCAGACCAGAGATGCGCTTCACGCCGCCCCTGCGAGCCAGGCGGCGGATCGCGGGCTTCGTGATGCCCTGGATGTTGTCGCGCAACACCTTGCGGTGCCGCTTGGCGCCACCCTTGCCGAGCCCCTTTCCTCCCTTGCCGCGGCCAGTCATCTCTTCTAAATCCTCAAAAAGCTCAAGGCAAGCAAAGCGTCTGCTGCAGCGGCTGGCTCCTCACCCGGCGCTAGCGAGTCGGCTACGGTCTGCGCCCGGCGCACGCGCCAGCCCCCCTATATAGACTCTGGCCCGCCTCCCCCCACCACGCGCAACCGAGGGCATATAAGCGCACCACGGTGGCTGGCGCGCGCCCGTGTCGTCAAGGCAGCACCCGACGCAGCACCTCGCTCGCCTCCACGCCGCTCCGCTAACCGCTACCGCTATGGCCCGCACAAAGCAAACGGCCCGCAAGTCCACCGGCGGAAAGGCGCCGCGCAAACAGCTCGCCACCAAGGCGGCGAGGAAAGAGCGCGCCCGCCACCGGCGGCGTCAAGAAGCCCCACCGCTACAGGCCGGGCACCGTCGCCCTGCGAGAAATCAGGCGCTACCAGAAGAGCACAGAGCTGCTCATCCGCAAGCTGCCATTCCAGCGCCTAGTGCGCGAGATCGCCCAGGACTTCAAGACCGACCTGCGCTTCCAGAGCTCCGCGGTCATGGCCCTGCAGGAGGCCAGCGAGGCCTACCTCGTCGGCCTCTTCGAAGACACCAACCTGTGCGCAATCCACGCCAAGCGCGTCACCATCATGCCCAAGGACATCCAGCTCGCGCGCCGCATCCGCGGCGAGCGCGCCTAAACACCGCGCCAGCCGCTGGGCACCGCCCACGCACGCAACAAACAAAACGGCCCTTTTAAGGGCCACTAACATCACTCCGTCGCGAGCAAACTTTGTCGGTCGCCTCTCGCCCCACAACCACAGAACCAAAGACAAAACACCACTTCCACTTCCCGTCCGTCCGCCACAGCCGCTCTCCCCTGCCAGCTTGCTGGCGCGCGCAACAATCAACATCATGCCTCCCCGGCGCGGCGCTCAAAGCGCACAATACCCATCGGCCGACGCCGTCAACCACACGGCCGGCCGCCGCTTCGTTTCGAAAAGAAAACGAAACAAAAAGCCAGGCACGTCCAACGCCACCGACCCTTTCCACATCTCAACGTCCCCCGCCCCCGTTGCAAGAACACACACACAAGACAAGACACATCCGAGAAGACGGCAGGCAGGCCAACCAAAGTATTCAAACAACATGACACAAAACCAACCGTCGGCCGGCCGCGACCAAAAAAAAAAAAACGGCGACAATCAACCGCAACGACAAAACCGCTACCGCCGCCCGCACCCGCCACCGACCCCCCCCCCGCAATCCAACCACCACGGCACGCAAACAGTATCCACACACGGGCATACAGAAACGCCAGACGACACAACCACACCGCAACACAAACACGACAATCAAAACCTTCCCGACGTGCTTTGATGGCCCTGAGAAGGGCCGTTTTGGGCCGCGCGTCTGTTGCGCGCCACTAGACGACGGGGACGGGGGGTGCGGACGACGGAGTCAACCGCCAACCCTTCCTTTCCCATTCCTCTCTACTTCTTCTTCTTGGGCGAAGCCTTCGCCTTAGACGGCGTCGTCGCCTTCTTCGGGCGCGGCGCCTTCGGCTTCTTCGTCGGAACCTTGGCGGCCTTCTTCGCCTTCGACGGCGACTTGGCCTTGGCCGGCTTGGCAGCAGCCGCCTTCTTCGCACCGGCGGGAGCGGCCGACGCCGCAGACGCCTTCTTGGCGGCGCCCGCCTTCCGACCAGTCGCCGCCTTCACGCCACCAGCCTTCTTTGCGCCGGCCGCACGGGCGCCCTTCTTCTCCTTGCTGGCCGGAGCGGCGCGCTTCTTCTTGGCACCGCCAGCACGAGCCTTGCCGCCCTCAGCCGCCCCGCCGCCGGCGCCGGCAAGCTTGAAAGAGCCGGACGCGCCCTTCCCCTTCGTCTGCACCAGCTCGCCCGCCACCACGGCCGACTTGAGGTACTTCTTGATAAACGGCGCCAGCTTCTCCGCGTCCAGCTTGTAGTGCGCGGCAATGTACTTCTTGATCGCCTGCAGCGACGATCCGCCGCGCTCCTTCAGACTCTTGATGCGGCCGTCACCATCTCAGAGGTGCGCGGGTGCGCAGGCTTGGCGCGCGGCTTCTTCGCAGACGACGCAGACTTTGCCTTCTTCGTAGTGCCGGTGGCGGCGGGTGCCGCAGCAGTCTCGTTCGTAGCCGCCTGATCTGCCATTTCGACGACGCGCGTTAACACACAGCGAGCAGCGAGAGCGAGAGGAGACACGCAGCGAGCGGAGCGCACAGCAGAGGAATAGCCGCCTCGACGCACAGGCCCAGCCAGTGTCGCGGGCGGGCGCGGACGGCCGAGAGAGCGGCCGCCACTCTGCGCGCCGCCGCGCCGCGCCTCCCGCGCTTGCTACCGCCCAACGTCCGACAGCCTGTGCGGAGCAGCCCCACACCTGCGCCACAACCACCCGCGCCTTTCAAACCACCGAGGATGGGCTACACACAGCCACACCACAGTCGCCAACCAGTCGCCACGGCAGCGCCGCAAACCACGGCCAAACTGCAGCCACCGCGCGCTACAGCCTGGGTCGGCCCGCCGAGAATCGCCGCCCACGCCCAAATGCCGCCCCCACAGCCCCAGCCGGCGACCGGCCACAATGGCCAAACCTTCGGCAAAAGCCCCGCACCGTCGCCGCGGCAGCCCGGCCAGCGCGGCCGGCGCCACAGCCACACAAGCGGAGGCGTGCGGCGATGACGGCCGTGCAAACGCACCTCCGCCGCCCCATCGCCCTCCCACCGTTTCCCCGATCGGCCCGCAGCCGTCGGGCCACGTCCTCCTCCTCTCGCCCGCCAACATTCACAGCCCTTTCGTTCGTTTCCCAACAATTTCAATTGTGCCCGCCGCAAAAACGGGCGCCGCCTGCAAAGCAACATGCTCCGCCGGAGCGCCCCTCGCCGCTTACGAGCCAACCCCTCGCCCGAGGCAAACCCGAAATCCGCAACTACAGACCACCCAATCTGCCGTCAGCACACACGACAGCCAACATCACGCGTTACGAGTTAGACATTAGGTTCACACGTCTCGGTTAGGTTCGGTGGACGTGGGTTAGGTTAAGGGCACTTGGGTTAGGTTAAGCATTCAAAACACACGTCAGGCGTCAGAGGTTAGGTTAGGTTACGTTACATTAAGGTTAGGTTAGGGGCACCTCGGTTAGGTTAAGGGTCGGTGTTAGGTTAAGCGTCAAACTTAGGTTAAGCATTCAAACACACGTCGGGCGTCAGAGGTTAGGTTAGGTTAGGTTAGGTTAAGGCCACTTGGGTTAGGTTAAGCCTCAAACTTAGGTTAAGCATTCAAACACACGTCGGGCGTCAGGTGGCCGCAGCAGCCGCACCTACCTACCCACCCACCTCACGGCCGGACAGCTTGGCTTACTTGGCGCTGAGGCTGACCTCACCGCACCTCACGCTACGCAACGCTACAGGTTCGGTTCGCTCAGCTTAGGCTTAGAGCTTAAGCGCCCAGGTCGGATTACGACGTTGGTTCACCTTCGGGCGCCACACTTTGGGTGTAAAGGTCGCGTCGGGTCGTCGGCACGCCGCAAAAACAAAAGCGAAGCCACAGGACAACGCCGACAAACGGGCAGCACGACCACGACCAGATACCGAGACACACGGACCACCCACCGGCCAAAGGGCACCAAACAACAAACCAGAGCACCACGTGTCGACCAGAGCAACCCGCCGCTCACGCGACGTGGCTGGCACCGAAGGGCCGCCGCAACTGCGCTTTCCGCGCCGGGCCGGATGCACGTGCGGCAACACCACCACCGCACACAGCCGCTGTTCAACATCAACCAACAACACGCCGCGGTCGCAGCCTCAACGCCAGCACACGTTTGCACCACCATTCACACGCACCGCACAAACAGCTGTCGCCGACAACACAAACACACCGCAACGACGCCGCCGCCCCTACTTGTGCCGGCCACCCACCCCACCGACGGCGCACCTGTCGCCGGCCGGCAGTCGACACGGGAAACGCACACCGCCACTTTCGCTCGCGCGCACGCCACCAACCAGTCGTCGTCTCCAAAAACAACAAACAAACAAACATAGGGCAGGCAACAAATCGCCTCGCACGAACCGTCCACAAAACTATCAAAGCACAGCCTCTGGCTAACGGCCACGACGCAGCGGCACGCTGCTCCTTTCCCCGCCCCCACTCGATTCACGAAGGCACGCGACACCGCCAACGACGGCCTCGCTTCCCGCAACCGACACCTTTCCGCCACTACGCACAGCCGCACCCGACGCCCGTGCCAACGACACAACTACTGCACTATCCACCGCCGCCTCCCCCTTCCCGTCGTACACACACACAGCCAGCCAGCCAGCCAGCCAGCCAAAACCACACCAACGACCCAAACATGCACGTGCAACGGCACACCCCCAACCAGTCAACGTCGACAACCACACGCACGGCTCGAAACCGGCGCCCTTCCACGTTGCCATCAAGCTACACACAAGACACAAGGAACCAACAACAGCAAGCCTGCCCGCCCGCCCCACTCTCACGCCGCAAAAAGCACACCGAAACCGCCAAACGCACATTCCCATCGCACCGACACCGACCGGCTCGCTACCACCACACCTCTCGGCAGCCGTTTCGCAAACATGACACGGCGCGACATGACATCACGACCAACTCTCCTCTCCAGACGCCTTCGGCCGGAGCACAACGCCGCCAATTCGCCACACACACACACACACACACACACACACAGTCGACAGGCGCCCGCCCGCCCGCCCTGCACGACGCCGCGCAGCAAAGGCGCCCGCAAACACATACCTCTCCTCTCTCTCGGCCGCCCGACGCGCCAACCGCCACACCGCCAGCCACTCGCAATTGTGCACTGCCGCCAGCCACACGTCCAACACGCCGCGCCGCCTCCGGCCACCCGCCAGGGGGCGCTCACGTCCGCGACAACAGCGCGGCCCGCCGGGCCAAACCGAACCGAGCCGAGCCGCCCGCCGCTGCTCTGCACATCTTCCTGCGCGCATCAACAAAACGAGGCAAAGCGAGCACACCCCGTCACAACGCCACATCACGCAAATGCCGTGCCGACCTCTTGTGTCTACCGCCTAAATTGCACTCACTCACCAGCCGCCCCTTCTTCTTCTTCCTACCTATCTATCTGTGCGTCTGTGTCGGTCCGCGCGTGACGCCTCTCAACATCCGCCGTCGCCGTCCCCGTCCCCGTTTCCGCCCCAATGCCATCGTCGCGCCGCCTCCTCCTCCTCCTCCGCCCCTGTCCGGCCCGCCACCACACCATACACCGCTGCTTGTCCCGGCCGTTGCCACCAAAGGCGCCTACCGCAAACGCGCCACGCCGCAGCCCCCGTGCGTGCATCTCCGTGCCGACGCTGCCTCTCTGCCCTCCCGCACGCACTCGACCGACCGACATGCACTGCGTCGACGGCCTCGACAACACAGTCTCTGGCTCCGCACTGCGTCTTCCGGTACGCGCGCTGAAACACGTATGTACTCATTACCAGCGATGGCGAGGCACGACACAATCTCTGACCAGAGCGTTTCTTATCGTCGCTAGTCTGCGCCACACGACACTAGTAGCACGTAGCGGGTCGGCAGGAACAGTTGTCATCTATATGTGGCGGGTCGGGAGAGGTAGTAGTCAGTCGACAGTATTAGCGAGTGGACGGTTGTACTGAGCGGGCGGCGGCGTGCTCTTCTCGCGACTCTGGTCTCCGTTCGGGACGATGCATACTGTTATTACAGGTAAGGTAATGAAGCTGCATTGCGCAAATCTAATACTGTATGTCAATTGTAACTATTTTCTTCACAACAAAATGCCCCAATAATACTTTGTTTCCAAACAAACTTTTTTAAAGTACAACCATTCATTTCCATTTAAATAATATTTCCTACGCATTTCCTCCAACAATCAAAATTAAATGTGAGCCGGCATTCATTGCACGACGCTGTGTACAGGTATCTACAGTTAAGAGCACATATAGATGCAGTTTGTTTTTTCTCTTTTGTCTTTTTTGTTTTTTTTTTTTTTTTTTTGACGTAACGATCTTTTGCTCTTTTTATTCTAATTTGTACGTACGCTGTTTGTTTAGATTTTTATATTGGTAATGCCACGTAGCGCTCCGCGTGAAAATCACTGCCTGTGCTGTGTGCAGTCTGTGGCTAGTTTGCATTGTTGTTGTCATGAACTGCTATAGCTGGATGTGAACAGCGCGTAGCGTTGCGCAGTTAGGGGTGAGCCGCCAGCACTGGTGCATGTGAGGACAGAGATGGCGGACGTTTCAAATTACATATATTATGACTGGTGATGATATTAAGGGTAAATACATTGTTTGTTGTTCTCTATTAAACATCTTTACTTTGCTAACTATCCCTATCGGTAGTTAGTGCCCTCCGTAGTTTGGAATCTCTTATTTAGCTGGCAGCAGTGGTGCTCGCTGTATTGCAGTAGTTCGAGTAATGAAGATTTTTGTGAGGTAAGTGATTTCCGACAGGTGTACTTTAATGTTACTCAGGGCCATTCTTTTGCAGGGATCTTTGATAGTCAGATTGCGTTGCGCTCAAAATATTGTGTGTCAGTTTAAGCACAGTTTTGTATACATTGTTGTTCAAAGGGGGGCGTTTCAGAATACACAGGGCCGAAGGTCAGCCAGCGCTGCCCTTACAACGTTTATCGGGTTTTCAATTATGTCTGTTGAGATGTTCATGGTTCATTATTTCCATTCATCATATTATCGCGCGTTTCTCATCAATCTTCGTTCGTTCATTTTCTAGGGACGTTAACAACATTCTGGCACATTTTTATCATCATTCACTCACTCACTCACTCACTCACTCACTCACTCACTTACTTACGACTATTTGTGCGGGGAGGTTACACTTGGGTCCATTTCCATTTACATTCAATGTTGATAGACGCCTTTTTTTTTTTTTTGTTGTTGTTTTGTTGCTGGCAGGTTACAAAGGGCCTCATTTTATGTTGGTTGCAGCAGCGTTTTTCTCCTTCTTCTAGCGTCTTCCCCGCCCCCGCCCCTCCCGCATCCCTCGGTCTCACCACGTTCACTGACAGCCGCGTCTGCGGCTACACCACAACGGCCCCCTCCCGGCAACCCATTCGTTTTCTCTTCTTTTGCACAAAAACAACGCCGCACGCGCCAGCCGAGCGCAGCGCAAGCCACCCACACCGCGCCCCTCCCCGTCTTTATAGCCCTCCGCGTCTTGTTTTCTTCGTTTGCCCCCCTCCCATCTCCCGAATGCCATGCCATGCCATGCCAGCAGCGTTACGCGTGCCCCTCCCCTGTCCACACACTACCGCGAAACGAACAGCCTTCCGGGCCACATGCAGGGCACGCCCACCGCCATTCCCGGACGCAATTCTCAAAACAACACACACACACACACACACACACACAATGGCTTTGCACACGAACATAGACGGCACGGGCACTGTCGTACATTCTTCCTCAGAACCATCTCAACGAACGTTACGTTACATACACATCCGGGAAAGCAAAGCAACGCAACGCACAATTCAGCCGTCAAAGGTAACGTTCACCACGGCAGACACTTGCCGCCGCGCCGTTACGCGCATTTCAGTGCGGCTACAATACACCTCCGACACGGGAACGTTCCGTTGCTCTACACTGCGTTTCTCCGTTTTGTTTGGTTTTTTTTCCGTTTTCTCTCTCTCTCTCTCTCTCTCTCTCTCTCTATATATATATTTGTTTTTTCCCCTCTGTCCTTTCCTCCACCATTCTCTCCTCACGTTCTGCCCAGACATTCGACCGATCAGAGGTTCGTTCACCTTTCGGTAACCGTTCTCAGCGCGACGGTGTACCAACGGTATGACGGTATGACGGTATGACGGGTGTTCAAGACGTCCGGTGTACCGCGCCGATCGACAGTTTCCCAGAGGCGACGGATCGGACCACATCACCGACATACACACAAACACGTGTACGCACATTCGCCAAAGCGACCGTCGTCTTCTAGCGTCGCGCTTACTCTACTGTACTGCACTGGACACGCGAGCATGCATCTTCAATGACGACGTCGGTGTGCGTGCGTCGTACGCACACAAGCAGACACAGTCGGTCAGACACGACTATCGAAATCAGAGTCGGGGGAAAGGTACATATCATCGTGCGTGTCGCCCGTACAATGCAATACACAGTGGTGTGTCTCAATGCGCGTTCACATTTAAACGTCACTCACACGCCTCCACGCTGCATTTACAGACACATTTCACCCTCGCCATATATGGCGTGCAAACCGACCCGCAAACGGCCGTCGTTACACACTGACATTCCCAACAATCGCGTGTCGTTTCCACCCGTCACGTAACTAACCGGCACCTCCATCCAAAGGGCACATCACCGATCGCACTTCCCCCCCCCCCCCTCGCAGACAACGACTTGTGCGCACGTGCCTCCATTCCACGTCACACCGTGGCCGCACCCCGCAACACGCGACACGCGACGCGCCCCATAAACAATCAAATTATTCATCGCATCGGCCACCCCACCCCGTCGCGTCGCAACCAAAGCGGTAGCTATTGCCACCGTCCACCCACTCACACACAAAACAAAACAAAAACAACAACAACAACAATTCCGCCCTTCCCGCAAAGGCCATTTGGTGGCCCTGAAAAGGGCCGTTTTGCCGCTCTCGCAACGGAGGATCTCCTTCCATTCCAGAGCCACCTCCTTACTTGGAGCTCGTGTACTTGGTCACCGCCTTCGTGCCCTCGCTCACGGCGTGCTTGGCCAGCTCGCCAGGCAGCAACAGCCGCACAGCGGTCTGGATCTCGCGGGACGTGATGGTCGAGCGCTTGTTGTAGTGCGCCAGGCGAGACGCCTCGGCCGCGATGCGCTCGAAAATGTCGTTCACGAAGCTGTTCATGATGCTCATCGCCTTCGACGAGATGCCCGTGTCAGGGTGCACCTGCTTCAGCACCTTGTAGATGTAGATGGCATAGCTCTCCTTCCTCTTGCGCTTCTTCTTCTTGTCGCCCTTCGAAATGTTCTTCTGCGCCTTGCCAGCCTTCTTGGCGGCCTTCCCGCTAGTCTTGGGCGGCATCGCAAACAAACAAGAACGTACGGCAGCAACACCAGCAGCAAGCGCTCCGCTCTAGTCAGCGTCTCCCCACACAGTGGCACCCAGCGCGCCCCGCCGCCGCACCTTTACCAGCTCGCCCCGTTGCGGCCGCCGACCAATGGGCCGCGAGCGCAACCGGCCGCCGCACCCGAGAGCATAAAGGACCCCCCACCCCTGGCGGCGCCGCCACTCCGCTGCTCGACTCGCTGCGGCTCGCACCGTCCTTCGTCTCGTCTCGTTTTTTTACACCACAGCGCATCGCCATGTCCGGACGCGGAAAGGGAGGCAAAGTCAAGGGCAAGTCAAAGTCCCGCTCAAGCAGGGCCGGGCTCCAGTTCCCGGTCGGCAGAATCCACCGCCTCCTGCGCAAGGGAAACTACGCCGAGCGCGTCGGCGCCGGGGCGCCCGTCTACCTCGCCGCCGTCATGGAGTACCTCGCGGCTGAGGTGCTCGAGCTGGCCGGAAACGCGGCCCGCGACAACAAGAAGACGCGCATCATCCCGCGCCACCTGCAGCTTGCCATCCGCAACGACGAGGAGCTCAACAAGCTCCTGTCGGGCGTCACCATCGCACAGGGTGGTGTCCTGCCCAACATCCAGGCCGTCCTGCTGCCAAAGAAGACCGAGAAGAAGGCCTAAACAGAGAGGCCAGGCAGCAATCGGCACGCGGACCCGCCGCCCAGCAGCGCTGCGTGCTCCCCTGCACGCAACGCGCTTTGCCGGCCCGGCTCGGCTCACAACAATCGGCCCTTTTCAGGGCCACCACACAAACCTACGTCCAAAGCAAAATTTCAGTCGTCCTCGCCGCGCTTTGCTTTACTTTACTTTACTTTAACTTAACTTCACTTCCACAGCCGCCGCCGGCAAGAAGACCATACCAACTGCTACGATTGCAGGGGCAGATATTCTGCGAGGTACCTCGGTGTCACGCCTGACATCGAAGTGTCACATAGGGCAACTTGGCACAAACGCTCACGCCAGGATGCAGATCCTGTACCCCTGTTCCCTCGACCCCGCAACAGGGGTAGCGATACTGGAAATATGCGCGCCCTCTATAGGGGCTATGCAGCCAGGTCGACGATGCATCGCCTACAGAAGGGTCCAAAGCAGAGCGCTCTACGACGGGCCTTACACGTCCCCGCGGCAGACCTGCCTACAACCACCCACAACACGATTCCGCGCCCTGGCACAAGCGTTCTACGCCACCGCGCGGAATTCAGAAAATGACTATTACGTCTTGACCCTTGGGCAATATGAACACCACAGGGACAGATGTGCAAGACCCGAGTCGCTACTCCAGCAGTAGCACAAACAGAACACATAATCACTCTCAACAAACAGCAACGTCCGAAAAAGCACACTACCAAAGATAAGAACAACACACAGAAAAGAGGAGCAAATGTCCACAGGCGACAATAACCTCCACCAACTCCCCCTCTAACGGTAGAGGACTAAAGGAAAGAGAGAAGAACAACAAGAAGAGCCGCCGCCATCTTGTCGTCCACAGCCCGTGTGGCCACACACACGTTTCTCTTTTGTTTTTCGTTTGCCTCAAGCACCTCCACGCACGCACAGTCGCCTTCCAAACGACAACGACAGCAATAATCACCAACTGTTAAACGAGCGTGTCGACACACCGCCCTCCACTCCCGCGCGCCCCATACAAA
>NW_026046881.1:0-2500 GCF_023864275.1 Schistocerca cancellata
TACGTATACTGAAGCGCGCGGCGTTTGTCCCGCTTCGGAGACCTGGGAGTGTCGTGGCCGCCTGTGGGGCCGGCCGCGTCTCCTCAAACGTGCGATGCGCGCCCGTCGCCTGGCGGTTCGCATACCGGTACTTTCTCGGTAGCGTGCACAGCCGGCTGGCGGTGTGGCGTGCGACACCTCGTACAACGACCTCAGAGCAGGCGAGACTACCCGCTGAATTTAAGCATATTACTAAGCGGAGGAAAAGAAACTAACAAGGATTCCCCCAGTAGCGGCGAGCGAACAGGGAAGAGTCCAGCACCGAACCCCGCAGGCTGCCGCCTGTCGTGGCATGTGGTGTTTGGGAGGGTCCACTACCCCGACGCCTCGCGCCGAGCCCAAGTCCAACTTGAATGAGGCCACGGCCCGTAGAGGGTGCCAGGCCCGTAGCGGCCGGTGCGAGCGTCGGCGGGACCTCTCCTTCGAGTCGGGTTGCTTGAGAGTGCAGCTCCAAGTGGGTGGTAAACTCCATCTGAGACTAAATATGACCACGAGACCGATAGCGAACAAGTACCGTGAGGGAAAGTTGAAAAGAACTTTGAAGAGAGAGTTCAAAAGTACGTGAAACCGTTCTGGGGTAAACGTGAGAAGTCCGAAAGGTCGAACGGGTGAGATTCACGCCCATCCGGCCACTGGCTCCCGCCCTTGGCAGATGGGGCCGGCCGCCCGCGCGGAGCAATCCGCGGCGGGGTCGTGTCCGGTTGCCTTTCCACTCGCCGCGGGGTGGGGCCGTTCCGGTGTGCGGTGGGCCGCACTTCTCCCCTAGTAGGACGTCGCGACCCGCTGGGTGCCGGCCTACGGCCCGGGTGCGCAGCCTGTCCTTCCGCGGGCCTCGGTTCGCGTCTGTTGGGCAGAGCCCCGGTGTCCTGGCTGGCTGCTCGGCGGTATATCTGGAGGAGTCGATTCGCCCCTTTGGGCGCTCGGGCTCCCGGCAAGCGCGCGCGGTTCTTCCCGGATGACGGACCTACCTGGCCCGGCCCCGGACCCGCGCCGCTGTTGGCTCGGGATGCTCTCGGGCGGAATAATCGCTCCCGTCAGCGGCGCTTCAGCTTTGGACAATTTCACGACCCGTCTTGAAACACGGACCAAGGAGTCTAACATGTGCGCGAGTCATTGGGCTGTACGAAACCTAAAGGCGTAATGAAAGTGAAGGTCTCGCCTTGCGCGGGCCGAGGGAGGATGGGGCTTCCCCGCCCTTCACGGGGCGGCGGCCTCCGCACTCCCGGGGCGTCTCGTCCTCATTGCGAGGTGAGGCGCACCTAGAGCGTACACGTTGGGACCCGAAAGATGGTGAACTATGCCTGGCCAGGACGAAGTCAGGGGAAACCCTGATGGAGGTCCGTAGCGATTCTGACGTGCAAATCGATCGTCGGAGCTGGGTATAGGGGCGAAAGACTAATCGAACCATCTAGTAGCTGGTTCCCTCCGAAGTTTCCCTCAGGATAGCTGGTGCTCGTACGAGTCTCATCCGGTAAAGCGAATGATTAGAGGCCTTGGGGCCGAAACGACCTCAACCTATTCTCAAACTTTAAATGGGTGAGATCTCCGGCTTGCTTGATATGCTGAAGCCGCGAGCAAACGACTCGGATCGGAGTGCCAAGTGGGCCACTTTTGGTAAGCAGAACTGGCGCTGTGGGATGAACCAAACGCCGAGTTAAGGCGCCCGAATCGACGCTCATGGGAAACCATGAAAGGCGTTGGTTGCTTAAGACAGCAGGACGGTGGCCATGGAAGTCGGAATCCGCTAAGGAGTGTGTAACAACTCACCTGCCGAAGCAACTAGCCCTGAAAATGGATGGCGCTGAAGCGTCGTGCCTATACTCGGCCGTCAGTCTGGCAGTCATGGCCGGTCCTTGCGGCCGGCCGCGAAGCCCTGACGAGTAGGAGGGTCGCGGCGGTGGGCGCAGAAGGGTCTGGGCGTGAGCCTGCCTGGAGCCGCCGTCGGTGCAGATCTTGGTGGTAGTAGCAAATACTCCAGCGAGGCCCTGGAGGGCTGACGCGGAGAAGGGTTTCGTGTGAACAGCCGTTGCACACGAGTCAGTCGATCCTAAGCCCTAGGAGAAATCCGATGTTGATGGGGGCCGTCATAGCATGATGCACTTTGTGCTGGCCCCCGTTGGGCGAAAGGGAATCCGGTTCCTATTCCGGAACCCGGCAGCGGAACCGATACAAGTCGGGCCCCTCTTTTAGAGATGCTCGTCGGGGTAACCCAAAAGGACCCGGAGACGCCGTCGGGAGATCGGGGAAGAGTTTTCTTTTCTGCATGAGCGTTCGAGTTCCCTGGAATCCTCTAGCAGGGAGATAGGGTTTGGAACGCGAAGAGCACCGCAGTTGCGGCGGTGTCCCGATCTTCCCCTCGGACCTTGAAAATCCGGGAGAGGGCCACGTGGAGGTGTCGCGCCGGTTCGTACCCATATCCGCAGCAGGTCTCCAAGGTGAAGAGCCTCTAGTCGATAGAATA
>NW_026046881.1:7500-10000 GCF_023864275.1 Schistocerca cancellata
CAACGCTGTCGTAGAGTCGATACGCCATCTTTGGTAGAAGGCAACCATTCCGCTGTAAATGAGTACGTCGCTCGTAGTTCAGTCACCTCGCAGCACTGCTCAGTAAACTATGCAGGCCCACATAGATAGATCAAATACGCAAATGCCCCTATACATGCTGAACGTCTGTGCAAACAAAAGGAACCACACGTCACCCACACACTCTATCACACACTACTCTCTGCCTGTAACAGACACAGATGCAATAATTAAGCACCACCATGGACCAACGTCCGGTGCATCCTATCCGCCACAGTACACCAACCAGACTATGATAACCAGGCCACGAGGTCCAATCATAAAACAGAATATCCCACTCGTCCGACAACCACAATTGCTCAGATAAGCCACCAACACCCACACATGTCCCACACAGGGGTGCACCCAACATCACCACACTGCCTCGTCTTACAGAACAAACACACTGGCAGGAATGAAACACACAGGTCTGCCGCAACCTCGGACACGGCGCGCCCCCTCTCACTACCGAAAAGCGCATCCCAACGTGACATACCTCCTTTGACACACTGACGCTGCCTCGGGCATCCACTTCCTACGGTCAATATGAACGAACCTCGCCCCGCCCCCCCCCCCCCCCACCAACACGCCATCCCATACCACAATGTGTACCGTACCCAAACCTAACGTGTACTGTACTACAACGCAATGTGTACCAAAACACAACCCAGTTTGTACCTTAACCTAACCTATGTCACCTTAACCTAACCTATGTCACCTTAACCTAACCTATGTCACCTTAACCTAACCTATGTCACCTTAACCTAACCTATGTCACCTTAACCTAACCTATGTCACCTTAACCTAACCTATGTCACCTTAACCTAACCCATCTTGCACCTTAACCTAACCTATGTCGCCTTAACCTAACCTCTGTTGCACCTTAACCTAACCTGTGTTGCACCTTAACCTAACCTGTGTTGCACCTTAACCTAACCTGTGTTGCACCTTAACCTAACGCAATTTGCACCGCAATGTAACGCAATTTGCACCGCAATGTAATGCAATTTGTACCGCAATCTACCCCAAGTTGTACCGCAATCTACCCCAAGTTGTACCGCAATCTACCCCAAGTTGTACCGCAATCTACCCCAAGTTGTACCGCAATCTACCCCAAGTTGTACCGCAATCTACCCCAAGTTGTACCGCAATCTACCCCAAGTTGTACCGCAATCTACCCCAAGTTGTACCGCAATCTACCCCAAGTTGTACCGCAATCTACCCCAAGTTGTACCGCAATCTACCCCAAGTTGTACCGCAATCTACCCCAAGTTGTACCGCAATCTACCCCAAGTTGTGCCGCAATCTACCCCAAGTTGTGCCGCAATCTACCCCAAGTTGTGCCGCAATCTACCCCAAGTTGTGCCGCAATCTACCCCACGTTGTGCCTTAACCTAACCCACGTTGTGCCTTAACCTAACCCACGTTGTGCCTTAACATAACCCACGTTGTGCCTTAACATAACCCACGTTGTGCCTTAACCTAACCCACGTTGTGCCTTAACCTGCTCTGTAAATGGCATATGACACGTTACATTAATGTATTGTTGTCCAACCGCAACCCGCTCAGAATGTTGTGTACACAGCTACGTGTCATCTCCCCATAACAGCTGTATTGCAGTGTGGTACGCCATAGAGACGTGTGGGAGTAATGGACGCAGTGGATGGCGATCAGCATGAGCCGTCTGTTCATGTAGTGGCGCGTGTATGCAGACATAGTAGTCTCTTCTCACACAATGTGATAGCACGGTGTCCCGCGTTCCACATCTGCGACATGCTACAGAGGCTGGTTGACAGTTCGTCGCGCAATGGACATCGCATACGTACGGGGGCACCTTCCACGTGCCCTCTAGTCGGGCACATTTTGTTGCGTGGATGTGAGCGGATGTAGTGTGTCTTGACACCTGACAGGCAGGCATGCAATAATAGTTGACTTTGCAAACGGGGATGGACGTGGACGTGTACGTTTACTGGTGACGTTACGCAAATGAACAACTGGTAACCCGTTGTGGTGCGGTTGATCTTGCTGGAGGTACATCTGTGAGGGCAACGATCGGTACAGCTATGACGCGGTTGTGTCAGCGATACCCACCACACCAATGAACGTGAATGTGGATCTGGGTGTGAAGCGATACGCGGCTGTGGGTGGGTGGGACTGTCCCCGGCCGGTGAGGGGGGGCCGCCCGGCGTGCTGGCCGCGCGGTGCGTGGGCGCACGCGCTACAGCCGGCTGGTGGGGGCGCCCAGTGGCAGGCGCGCCGGCCGACGGACGCGGCAGGCGGCGCAGCTGCGCGCCGGGGCACCCTGCGCGCGGCGCCGTGCAGCCAAAGTGGGTCCTCGCCGGCCCGGTGCGAAGCGCGGTGGACATCTGCAGTGTGCTGGTCCGATTGAGGACTGTGTGCGTTGAGGATGCGCCGCCGCCCGGCACTCGGCGCCGCGACGCCG
>NW_026046881.1:20000-22500 GCF_023864275.1 Schistocerca cancellata
GTTGCACCTTAACCTAACCTGTGTTGCACCTTAACCTAACGCAATTTGCACCGCAATGTAACGCAATTTGCACCGCAATGTAATGCAATTTGTACCGCAATCTACCCCAAGTTGTACCGCAATCTACCCCAAGTTGTACCGCAATCTACCCCAAGTTGTACCGCAATCTACCCCAAGTTGTACCGCAATCTACCCCAAGTTGTACCGCAATCTACCCCAAGTTGTACCGCAATCTACCCCAAGTTGTACCGCAATCTACCCCAAGTTGTACCGCAATCTACCCCAAGTTGTACCGCAATCTACCCCAAGTTGTACCGCAATCTACCCCAAGTTGTACCGCAATCTACCCCAAGTTGTACCGCAATCTACCCCAAGTTGTGCCGCAATCTACCCCAAGTTGTGCCGCAATCTACCCCAAGTTGTGCCGCAATCTACCCCAAGTTGTGCCGCAATCTACCCCAAGTTGTGCCGCAATCTACCCCACGTTGTGCCTTAACCTAACCCACGTTGTGCCTTAACCTAACCCACGTTGTGCCTTAACATAACCCACGTTGTGCCTTAACATAACCCACGTTGTGCCTTAACCTAACCCACGTTGTGCCTTAACCTGCTCTGTAAATGGCATATGACACGTTACATTAATGTATTGTTGTCCAACCGCAACCCGCTCAGAATGTTGTGTACACAGCTACGTGTCATCTCCCCATAACAGCTGTATTGCAGTGTGGTACGCCATAGAGACGTGTGGGAGTAATGGACGCAGTGGATGGCGATCAGCATGAGCCGTCTGTTCATGTAGTGGCGCGTGTATGCAGACATAGTAGTCTCTTCTCACACAATGTGATAGCACGGTGTCCCGCGTTCCACATCTGCGACATGCTACAGAGGCTGGTTGACAGTTCGTCGCGCAATGGACATCGCATACGTACGGGGGCACCTTCCACGTGCCCTCTAGTCGGGCACATTTTGTTGCGTGGATGTGAGCGGATGTAGTGTGTCTTGACACCTGACAGGCAGGCATGCAATAATAGTTGACTTTGCAAACGGGGATGGACGTGGACGTGTACGTTTACTGGTGACGTTACGCAAATGAACAACTGGTAACCCGTTGTGGTGCGGTTGATCTTGCTGGAGGTACATCTGTGAGGGCAACGATCGGTACAGCTATGACGCGGTTGTGTCAGCGATACCCACCACACCAATGAACGTGAATGTGGATCTGGGTGTGAAGCGATACGCGGCTGTGGGTGGGTGGGACTGTCCCCGGCCGGTGAGGGGGGGCCGCCCGGCGTGCTGGCCGCGCGGTGCGTGGGCGCACGCGCTACAGCCGGCTGGTGGGGGCGCCCAGTGGCAGGCGCGCCGGCCGACGGACGCGGCAGGCGGCGCAGCTGCGCGCCGGGGCACCCTGCGCGCGGCGCCGTGCAGCCAAAGTGGGTCCTCGCCGGCCCGGTGCGAAGCGCGGTGGACATCTGCAGTGTGCTGGTCCGATTGAGGACTGTGTGCGTTGAGGATGCGCCGCCGCCCGGCACTCGGCGCCGCGACGCCGTCTGCTGCTCGGTCGCCCCAGCGGTTCTCGCTGGTGGTTTGTATCGCAGTTGTGCAGACGTGTTGGCACGTGCGCTGTGCTGGGAGAGTTCGCTTCGGCACCCACGTGGGGCCTTTGCCCTTCTGTGGCGCTGGCGTTGGAGCTGCCGGTCACCGTAGGTGGCGCGTGTTGTCTCCCGCCGGCAATGCCACGACAGCACGCTCCCGGGCCTCTGTCGGCAGCGGCAAGCTCAGTTGGGAGCACGGGTGGTCGCACCTAAAGCGTCTACTCGCCTAACTCCGGGCGATTGCGCCTCTCTCGAACCCGACCAAGTACTTAGGACGGCGCTGCGCGCCGCCGGGACCTGAGAGGGTTTCGAGGTGTATTGTGCAGGGGAGCTCAGCCTCCTCCTGTTTGCAGAATAATTGAGCGGACGCTTGCGTGTTCGCGCGGGCCCCCGGGACACACTCCCGGGCGGCCGGCTGCTCAGCTCTAGTTGACGCAGCTCCCTGGTTGATCCTGCCAGTAGTCATATGCTTGTCTCAAAGATTAAGCCATGCATGTCTCAGTACAAGCCGCATTAAGGTGAAACCGCGAATGGCTCATTAAATCAGTTATGGTTCCTTAGATCGTACCCACGTTACTTGGATAACTGTGGTAATTCTAGAGCTAATACATGCAAACAGAGTCCCGACCAGAGATGGAAGGGACGCTTTTATTAGATCAAAACCAATCGGTCGGCTCGTCCGGTCCGTTTGCCTTGGTGACTCTGAATAACTTTGGGCTGATCGCACGGTCCTCGTACCGGCGACGCATCTTTCAAATGTCTGCCTTATCAACTGTCGATGGTAGGTTCTGCGCCTACCATGGTTGTAACGGGTAACGGGGAATCAGGGTTCGATTCCGGAGAGGGAGCCTGAGAAACGGCTACCACATCCAAGGAAGGCAGCAGGCGCGCAAATTACCCACTCCCGG
>NW_026046881.1:30000-35000 GCF_023864275.1 Schistocerca cancellata
CGCCATCTGCAGGTCTCCCGCAACATGGCCTGCTGCACCGACGATACTGCCATCTATGAGACGACAAGCCGACGACGACATCGCTAGGGCCCACAGTGCCCATTTTCCGACGCCACCCACAAAGCCTGCATCATCTGTCCACCACAGGAGCCCCAACGCCAGTGCCTGCGCCGCACGAAGTCGTCGACCGATCATCGCTCCGCTCCACTCCACTCGCACCCGCACCCGCAAGTGCCCCACCCCAACCGCCCAAATCGCAACTCCAGCGGATGAACGGCGGACTCTTCCCGCACTCGTAACGTGCAATCCACCCCTATATCATGCGTTTCATGAAGAGTTATATCCAATATGCCATATTCCCGCTGTCCCTATACATGCTCTAAGTAGCTCGCTTGCTACAGCAGCAGCAGCACCACGTCCGCGCGCTTCCCTGGGGGCACTGAACCGCAGGACGCGAGACCCCACGCCCAGTGGCAAACAGGACTCCTCTCACAATATAGACGGTCACTACCCCGCACAACGATGACGGTGTGGGGGCCATTTTACGACACCGCTTCCTGCGGTGCCAACGCTGTCGTAGAGTCGATACGCCATCTTTGGTAGAAGGCAACCATTCCGCTGTAAATGAGTACGTCGCTCGTAGTTCAGTCACCTCGCAGCACTGCTCAGTAAACTATGCAGGCCCACATAGATAGATCAAATACGCAAATGCCCCTATACATGCTGAACGTCTGTGCAAACAAAAGGAACCACACGTCACCCACACACTCTATCACACACTACTCTCTGCCTGTAACAGACACAGATGCAATAATTAAGCACCACCATGGACCAACGTCCGGTGCATCCTATCCGCCACAGTACACCAACCAGACTATGATAACCAGGCCACGAGGTCCAATCATAAAACAGAATATCCCACTCGTCCGACAACCACAATTGCTCAGATAAGCCACCAACACCCACACATGTCCCACACAGGGGTGCACCCAACATCACCACACTGCCTCGTCTTACAGAACAAACACACTGGCAGGAATGAAACACACAGGTCTGCCGCAACCTCGGACACGGCGCGCCCCCTCTCACTACCGAAAAGCGCATCCCAACGTGACATACCTCCTTTGACACACTGACGCTGCCTCGGGCATCCACTTCCTACGGTCAATATGAACGAACCTCGCCCCGCCCCCCCCCCCCACCAACACGCCATCCCATACCACAATGTGTACCGTACCCAAACCTAACGTGTACTGTACTACAACGCAATGTGTACCAAAACACAACCCAGTTTGTACCTTAACCTAACCTATGTCACCTTAACCTAACCTATGTCACCTTAACCTAACCTATGTCACCTTAACCTAACCTATGTCACCTTAACCTAACCTATGTCACCTTAACCTAACCTATGTCACCTTAACCTAACCTATGTCACCTTAACCTAACCCATCTTGCACCTTAACCTAACCTATGTCGCCTTAACCTAACCTCTGTTGCACCTTAACCTAACCTGTGTTGCACCTTAACCTAACCTGTGTTGCACCTTAACCTAACCTGTGTTGCACCTTAACCTAACGCAATTTGCACCGCAATGTAACGCAATTTGCACCGCAATGTAATGCAATTTGTACCGCAATCTACCCCAAGTTGTACCGCAATCTACCCCAAGTTGTACCGCAATCTACCCCAAGTTGTACCGCAATCTACCCCAAGTTGTACCGCAATCTACCCCAAGTTGTACCGCAATCTACCCCAAGTTGTACCGCAATCTACCCCAAGTTGTACCGCAATCTACCCCAAGTTGTACCGCAATCTACCCCAAGTTGTACCGCAATCTACCCCAAGTTGTACCGCAATCTACCCCAAGTTGTGCCGCAATCTACCCCAAGTTGTGCCGCAATCTACCCCAAGTTGTGCCGCAATCTACCCCAAGTTGTGCCGCAATCTACCCCAAGTTGTGCCGCAATCTACCCCACGTTGTGCCTTAACCTAACCCACGTTGTGCCTTAACCTAACCCACGTTGTGCCTTAACATAACCCACGTTGTGCCTTAACATAACCCACGTTGTGCCTTAACCTAACCCACGTTGTGCCTTAACCTGCTCTGTAAATGGCATATGACACGTTACATTAATGTATTGTTGTCCAACCGCAACCCGCTCAGAATGTTGTGTACACAGCTACGTGTCATCTCCCCATAACAGCTGTATTGCAGTGTGGTACGCCATAGAGACGTGTGGGAGTAATGGACGCAGTGGATGGCGATCAGCATGAGCCGTCTGTTCATGTAGTGGCGCGTGTATGCAGACATAGTAGTCTCTTCTCACACAATGTGATAGCACGGTGTCCCGCGTTCCACATCTGCGACATGCTACAGAGGCTGGTTGACAGTTCGTCGCGCAATGGACATCGCATACGTACGGGGGCACCTTCCACGTGCCCTCTAGTCGGGCACATTTTGTTGCGTGGATGTGAGCGGATGTAGTGTGTCTTGACACCTGACAGGCAGGCATGCAATAATAGTTGACTTTGCAAACGGGGATGGACGTGGACGTGTACGTTTACTGGTGACGTTACGCAAATGAACAACTGGTAACCCGTTGTGGTGCGGTTGATCTTGCTGGAGGTACATCTGTGAGGGCAACGATCGGTACAGCTATGACGCGGTTGTGTCAGCGATACCCACCACACCAATGAACGTGAATGTGGATCTGGGTGTGAAGCGATACGCGGCTGTGGGTGGGTGGGACTGTCCCCGGCCGGTGAGGGGGGGCCGCCCGGCGTGCTGGCCGCGCGGTGCGTGGGCGCACGCGCTACAGCCGGCTGGTGGGGGCGCCCAGTGGCAGGCGCGCCGGCCGACGGACGCGGCAGGCGGCGCAGCTGCGCGCCGGGGCACCCTGCGCGCGGCGCCGTGCAGCCAAAGTGGGTCCTCGCCGGCCCGGTGCGAAGCGCGGTGGACATCTGCAGTGTGCTGGTCCGATTGAGGACTGTGTGCGTTGAGGATGCGCCGCCGCCCGGCACTCGGCGCCGCGACGCCGTCTGCTGCTCGGTCGCCCCAGCGGTTCTCGCTGGTGGTTTGTATCGCAGTTGTGCAGACGTGTTGGCACGTGCGCTGTGCTGGGAGAGTTCGCTTCGGCACCCACGTGGGGCCTTTGCCCTTCTGTGGCGCTGGCGTTGGAGCTGCCGGTCACCGTAGGTGGCGCGTGTTGTCTCCCGCCGGCAATGCCACGACAGCACGCTCCCGGGCCTCTGTCGGCAGCGGCAAGCTCAGTTGGGAGCACGGGTGGTCGCACCTAAAGCGTCTACTCGCCTAACTCCGGGCGATTGCGCCTCTCTCGAACCCGACCAAGTACTTAGGACGGCGCTGCGCGCCGCCGGGACCTGAGAGGGTTTCGAGGTGTATTGTGCAGGGGAGCTCAGCCTCCTCCTGTTTGCAGAATAATTGAGCGGACGCTTGCGTGTTCGCGCGGGCCCCCGGGACACACTCCCGGGCGGCCGGCTGCTCAGCTCTAGTTGACGCAGCTCCCTGGTTGATCCTGCCAGTAGTCATATGCTTGTCTCAAAGATTAAGCCATGCATGTCTCAGTACAAGCCGCATTAAGGTGAAACCGCGAATGGCTCATTAAATCAGTTATGGTTCCTTAGATCGTACCCACGTTACTTGGATAACTGTGGTAATTCTAGAGCTAATACATGCAAACAGAGTCCCGACCAGAGATGGAAGGGACGCTTTTATTAGATCAAAACCAATCGGTCGGCTCGTCCGGTCCGTTTGCCTTGGTGACTCTGAATAACTTTGGGCTGATCGCACGGTCCTCGTACCGGCGACGCATCTTTCAAATGTCTGCCTTATCAACTGTCGATGGTAGGTTCTGCGCCTACCATGGTTGTAACGGGTAACGGGGAATCAGGGTTCGATTCCGGAGAGGGAGCCTGAGAAACGGCTACCACATCCAAGGAAGGCAGCAGGCGCGCAAATTACCCACTCCCGGCACGGGGAGGTAGTGACGAAAAATAACGATACGGGACTCATCCGAGGCCCCGTAATCGGAATGAGTACACTTTAAATCCTTTAACGAGTATCTATTGGAGGGCAAGTCTGGTGCCAGCAGCCGCGGTAATTCCAGCTCCAATAGCGTATATTAAAGTTGTTGCGGTTAAAAAGCTCGTAGTTGGATTTGTGTCCCACGCTGTTGGTTCACCGCCCGTCGGTGTTTAACTGGCATGTATCGTGGGACGTCCTGCCGGTGGGGCGAGCCGAAGGCGTGCGACCGCCTCGTGCGTGTTCGTGCGTCCCGAGGCGGACCCCGTTGAAATCCTACCAAGGTGCTCTTTATTGAGTGTCTGGGTGGGCCGGCACGTTTACTTTGAACAAATTAGAGTGCTTAAAGCAGGCAAGCCCGCCTGAATACTGTGTGCATGGAATAATGGAATAGGACCTCGGTTCTATTTTGTTGGTTTTCGGAACCCGAGGTAATGATTAATAGGGACAGGCGGGGGCATTCGTATTGCGACGTTAGAGGTGAAATTCTTGGATCGTCGCAAGACGAACAGAAGCGAAAGCATTTGCCAAGTATGTTTTCATTAATCAAGAACGAAAGTTAGAGGTTCGAAGGCGATCAGATACCGCCCTAGTTCTAACCATAAACGATGCCAGCCAGCGATCCGCCGCAGTTCCTCCGATGACTCGGCGGGCAGCCTCCGGGAAACCAAAGCTTTTGGGTTCCGGGGGAAGTATGGTTGCAAAGCTGAAACTTAAAGGAATTGACGGAAGGGCACCACCAGGAGTGGAGCCTGCGGCTTAATTTGACTCAACACGGGAAACCTCACCAGGCCCGGACACCGGAAGGATTGACAGATTGATAGCTCTTTCTTGATTCGGTGGGTGGTGGTGCATGGCCGTTCTTAGTTGGTGGAGCGATTTGTCTGGTTAATTCCGATAACGAACGAGACTCTAGCCTGCTAACTAGTCGCGTGACATCCTTCGTGCTGTCAGC
>NW_026046881.1:42500-45000 GCF_023864275.1 Schistocerca cancellata
ACTGCCTCGTCTTACAGAACAAACACACTGGCAGGAATGAAACACACAGGTCTGCCGCAACCTCGGACACGGCGCGCCCCCTCTCACTACCGAAAAGCGCATCCCAACGTGACATACCTCCTTTGACACACTGACGCTGCCTCGGGCATCCACTTCCTACGGTCAATATGAACGAACCTCGCCCCGCCCCCCCCCCCCCCCCCACCAACACGCCATCCCATACCACAATGTGTACCGTACCCAAACCTAACGTGTACTGTACTACAACGCAATGTGTACCAAAACACAACCCAGTTTGTACCTTAACCTAACCTATGTCACCTTAACCTAACCTATGTCACCTTAACCTAACCTATGTCACCTTAACCTAACCTATGTCACCTTAACCTAACCTATGTCACCTTAACCTAACCTATGTCACCTTAACCTAACCTATGTCACCTTAACCTAACCCATCTTGCACCTTAACCTAACCTATGTCGCCTTAACCTAACCTCTGTTGCACCTTAACCTAACCTGTGTTGCACCTTAACCTAACCTGTGTTGCACCTTAACCTAACCTGTGTTGCACCTTAACCTAACGCAATTTGCACCGCAATGTAACGCAATTTGCACCGCAATGTAATGCAATTTGTACCGCAATCTACCCCAAGTTGTACCGCAATCTACCCCAAGTTGTACCGCAATCTACCCCAAGTTGTACCGCAATCTACCCCAAGTTGTACCGCAATCTACCCCAAGTTGTACCGCAATCTACCCCAAGTTGTACCGCAATCTACCCCAAGTTGTACCGCAATCTACCCCAAGTTGTACCGCAATCTACCCCAAGTTGTACCGCAATCTACCCCAAGTTGTGCCGCAATCTACCCCAAGTTGTGCCGCAATCTACCCCAAGTTGTGCCGCAATCTACCCCAAGTTGTGCCGCAATCTACCCCAAGTTGTGCCGCAATCTACCCCACGTTGTGCCTTAACCTAACCACGTTGTGCCTTAACCTAACCCACGTTGTGCCTTAACATAACCCACGTTGTGCCTTAACATAACCCACGTTGTGCCTTAACCTAACCCACGTTGTGCCTTAACCTGCTCTGTAAATGGCATATGACACGTTACATTAATGTATTGTTGTCCAACCGCAACCCGCTCAGAATGTTGTGTACACAGCTACGTGTCATCTCCCCATAACAGCTGTATTGCAGTGTGGTACGCCATAGAGACGTGTGGGAGTAATGGACGCAGTGGATGGCGATCAGCATGAGCCGTCTGTTCATGTAGTGGCGCGTGTATGCAGACATAGTAGTCTCTTCTCACACAATGTGATAGCACGGTGTCCCGCGTTCCACATCTGCGACATGCTACAGAGGCCGGTTGACAGTTCGTCGCGCAATGGACATCGCATACGTACGGGGGCACCTTCCACGTGCCCTCTAGTCGGGCACATTTTGTTGCGTGGATGTGAGCGGATGTAGTGTGTCTTGACACCTGACAGGCAGGCATGCAATAATAGTTGACTTTGCAAACGGGGATGGACGTGGACGTGTACGTTTACTGGTGACGTTACGCAAATGAACAACTGGTAACCCGTTGTGGTGCGGTTGATCTTGCTGGAGGTACATCTGTGAGGGCAACGATCGGTACAGCTATGACGCGGTTGTGTCAGCGATACCCACCACACCAATGAACGTGAATGTGGATCTGGGTGTGAAGCGATACGCGGCTGTGGGTGGGTGGGACTGTCCCCGGCCGGTGAGGGGGGGGCCGCCCGGCGTGCTGGCCGCGCGGTGCGTGGGCGCACGCGCTACAGCCGGCTGGTGGGGGCGCCCAGTGGCAGGCGCGCCGGCCGACGGACGCGGCAGGCGGCGCAGCTGCGCGCCGGGGCACCCTGCGCGCGGCGCCGTGCAGCCAAAGTGGGTCCTCGCCGGCCCGGTGCGAAGCGCGGTGGACATCTGCAGTGTGCTGGTCCGATTGAGGACTGTGTGCGTTGAGGATGCGCCGCCGCCCGGCACTCGGCGCCGCGACGCCGTCTGCTGCTCGGTCGCCCCAGCGGTTCTCGCTGGTGGTTTGTATCGCAGTTGTGCAGACGTGTTGGCACGTGCGCTGTGCTGGGAGAGTTCGCTTCGGCACCCACGTGGGGCCTTTGCCCTTCTGTGGCGCTGGCGTTGGAGCTGCCGGTCACCGTAGGTGGCGCGTGTTGTCTCCCGCCGGCAATGCCACGACAGCACGCTCCCGGGCCTCTGTCGGCAGCGGCAAGCTCAGTTGGGAGCACGGGTGGTCGCACCTAAAGCGTCTACTCGCCTAACTCCGGGCGATTGCGCCTCTCTCGAACCCGACCAAGTACTTAGGACGGCGCTGCGCGCCGCCGGGACCTGAGAGGGTTTCGAGGTGTATTGTGCAGGGGAGCTCAGCCTCCTCCTGTTTGCAGAATAATTGAGCGGACGCTTGCGTGTTCGCGCGGGCCCCCGGGACACACTCCCGGGCGGCCGGCTGCTCAGCTCTAGTTG
>NW_026046881.1:52500-57500 GCF_023864275.1 Schistocerca cancellata
GGCGTGTATGATTTTCATGTATTTGCAACGCTGGGCAGTGTTATAGATCTAGAACGAGTAACGGGAGGGTAGGAAAATAGTACGACGTGTTCTTCCGTGAATAACGCATGGTCAACGGTTCGCGCACGCCCTCTGGTCCCGACGACGGCAACGTCCACAATAAACAGACCATACCGCCATCTGTGGGATACCCAGGCGTCTTATTTCGTGAAGACACCATGCCGACCTCTATGGGACGATGGTGACACCGCCGCCCACAGGCGCAACACAGCCATCTATGGGAATGTGACCAAACTACATTGCCATCCGGCCCAGAAACGACACCTCCATCTACAGGAATCGAACGAAACTACGCCAACCATACCTCCAAAACACGGCACCGCCATCTATGACAATGTGACGAAACCACATGCAATAGCTCCATCTACGCGAATCGGACGACACTACGTCCACCATGTCGAGCGCACCACCAAAAATACCGCCATCTGCAGGTCTCCCGCAACATGGCCTGCTGCACCGACGATACTGCCATCTATGAGACGACAAGCCGACGACGACATCGCTAGGGCCCACAGTGCCCATTTTCCGACGCCACCCACAAAGCCTGCATCATCTGTCCACCACAGGAGCCCCAACGCCAGTGCCTGCGCCGCACGAAGTCGTCGACCGATCATCGCTCCGCTCCACTCCACTCGCACCCGCACCCGCAAGTGCCCCACCCCAACCGCCCAAATCGCAACTCCAGCGGATGAACGGCGGACTCTTCCCGCACTCGTAACGTGCAATCCACCCCTATATCATGCGTTTCATGAAGAGTTATATCCAATATGCCATATTCCCGCTGTCCCTATAACATGCTCTAAGTAGCTCGCTTGCTACAGCAGCAGCAGCACCACGTCCGCGCGCTTCCCTGGGGGCACTGAACCGCAGGACGCGAGACCCCACGCCCAGTGGCAAACAGGACTCCTCTCACAATATAGACGGTCACTACCCCGCACAACGATGACGGTGTGGGGGCCATTTTACGACACCGCTTCCTGCGGTGCCAACGCTGTCGTAGAGTCGATACGCCATCTTTGGTAGAAGGCAACCATTCCGCTGTAAATGAGTACGTCGCTCGTAGTTCAGTCACCTCGCAGCACTGCTCAGTAAACTATGCAGGCCCACATAGATAGATCAAATACGCAAATGCCCCTATACATGCTGAACGTCTGTGCAAACAAAAGGAACCACACGTCACCCACACACTCTATCACACACTACTCTCTGCCTGTAACAGACACAGATGCAATAATTAAGCACCACCATGGACCAACGTCCGGTGCATCCTATCCGCCACAGTACACCAACCAGACTATGATAACCAGGCCACGAGGTCCAATCATAAAACAGAATATCCCACTCGTCCGACAACCACAATTGCTCAGATAAGCCACCAACACCCACACATGTCCCACACAGGGGTGCACCCAACATCACCACACTGCCTCGTCTTACAGAACAAACACACTGGCAGGAATGAAACACACAGGTCTGCCGCAACCTCGGACACGGCGCGCCCCCTCTCACTACCGAAAAGCGCATCCCAACGTGACATACCTCCTTTGACACACTGACGCTGCCTCGGGCATCCACTTCCTACGGTCAATATGAACGAACCTCGCCCCGCCCCCCCCCCCCCCCCACCAACACGCCATCCCATACCACAATGTGTACCGTACCCAAACCTAACGTGTACTGTACTACAACGCAATGTGTACCAAAACACAACCCAGTTTGTACCTTAACCTAACCTATGTCACCTTAACCTAACCTATGTCACCTTAACCTAACCTATGTCACCTTAACCTAACCTATGTCACCTTAACCTAACCTATGTCACCTTAACCTAACCTATGTCACCTTAACCTAACCTATGTCACCTTAACCTAACCCATCTTGCACCTTAACCTAACCTATGTCGCCTTAACCTAACCTCTGTTGCACCTTAACCTAACCTGTGTTGCACCTTAACCTAACCTGTGTTGCACCTTAACCTAACCTGTGTTGCACCTTAACCTAACGCAATTTGCACCGCAATGTAACGCAATTTGCACCGCAATGTAATGCAATTTGTACCGCAATCTACCCCAAGTTGTACCGCAATCTACCCCAAGTTGTACCGCAATCTACCCCAAGTTGTACCGCAATCTACCCCAAGTTGTACCGCAATCTACCCCAAGTTGTACCGCAATCTACCCCAAGTTGTACCGCAATCTACCCCAAGTTGTACCGCAATCTACCCCAAGTTGTACCGCAATCTACCCCAAGTTGTACCGCAATCTACCCCAAGTTGTACCGCAATCTACCCCAAGTTGTACCGCAATCTACCCCAAGTTGTGCCGCAATCTACCCCAAGTTGTGCCGCAATCTACCCCAAGTTGTGCCGCAATCTACCCCAAGTTGTGCCGCAATCTACCCCAAGTTGTGCCGCAATCTACCCCAAGTTGTGCCGCAATCTACCCCACGTTGTGCCTTAACCTAACCCACGTTGTGCCTTAACCTAACCCACGTTGTGCCTTAACATAACCCACGTTGTGCCTTAACATAACCCACGTTGTGCCTTAACCTAACCCACGTTGTGCCTTAACCTGCTCTGTAAATGGCATATGACACGTTACATTAATGTATTGTTGTCCAACCGCAACCCGCTCAGAATGTTGTGTACACAGCTACGTGTCATCTCCCCATAACAGCTGTATTGCAGTGTGGTACGCCATAGAGACGTGTGGGAGTAATGGACGCAGTGGATGGCGATCAGCATGAGCCGTCTGTTCATGTAGTGGCGCGTGTATGCAGACATAGTAGTCTCTTCTCACACAATGTGATAGCACGGTGTCCCGCGTTCCACATCTGCGACATGCTACAGAGGCCGGTTGACAGTTCGTCGCGCAATGGACATCGCATACGTACGGGGGCACCTTCCACGTGCCCTCTAGTCGGGCACATTTTGTTGCGTGGATGTGAGCGGATGTAGTGTGTCTTGACACCTGACAGGCAGGCATGCAATAATAGTTGACTTTGCAAACGGGGATGGACGTGGACGTGTACGTTTACTGGTGACGTTACGCAAATGAACAACTGGTAACCCGTTGTGGTGCGGTTGATCTTGCTGGAGGTACATCTGTGAGGGCAACGATCGGTACAGCTATGACGCGGTTGTGTCAGCGATACCCACCACACCAATGAACGTGAATGTGGATCTGGGTGTGAAGCGATACGCGGCTGTGGGTGGGTGGGACTGTCCCCGGCCGGTGAGGGGGGGGCCGCCCGGCGTGCTGGCCGCGCGGTGCGTGGGCGCACGCGCTACAGCCGGCTGGTGGGGGCGCCCAGTGGCAGGCGCGCCGGCCGACGGACGCGGCAGGCGGCGCAGCTGCGCGCCGGGGCACCCTGCGCGCGGCGCCGTGCAGCCAAAGTGGGTCCTCGCCGGCCCGGTGCGAAGCGCGGTGGACATCTGCAGTGTGCTGGTCCGATTGAGGACTGTGTGCGTTGAGGATGCGCCGCCGCCCGGCACTCGGCGCCGCGACGCCGTCTGCTGCTCGGTCGCCCCAGCGGTTCTCGCTGGTGGTTTGTATCGCAGTTGTGCAGACGTGTTGGCACGTGCGCTGTGCTGGGAGAGTTCGCTTCGGCACCCACGTGGGGCCTTTGCCCTTCTGTGGCGCTGGCGTTGGAGCTGCCGGTCACCGTAGGTGGCGCGTGTTGTCTCCCGCCGGCAATGCCACGACAGCACGCTCCCGGGCCTCTGTCGGCAGCGGCAAGCTCAGTTGGGAGCACGGGTGGTCGCACCTAAAGCGTCTACTCGCCTAACTCCGGGCGATTGCGCCTCTCTCGAACCCGACCAAGTACTTAGGACGGCGCTGCGCGCCGCCGGGACCTGAGAGGGTTTCGAGGTGTATTGTGCAGGGGAGCTCAGCCTCCTCCTGTTTGCAGAATAATTGAGCGGACGCTTGCGTGTTCGCGCGGGCCCCCGGGACACACTCCCGGGCGGCCGGCTGCTCAGCTCTAGTTGACGCAGCTCCCTGGTTGATCCTGCCAGTAGTCATATGCTTGTCTCAAAGATTAAGCCATGCATGTCTCAGTACAAGCCGCATTAAGGTGAAACCGCGAATGGCTCATTAAATCAGTTATGGTTCCTTAGATCGTACCCACGTTACTTGGATAACTGTGGTAATTCTAGAGCTAATACATGCAAACAGAGTCCCGACCAGAGATGGAAGGGACGCTTTTATTAGATCAAAACCAATCGGTCGGCTCGTCCGGTCCGTTTGCCTTGGTGACTCTGAATAACTTTGGGCTGATCGCACGGTCCTCGTACCGGCGACGCATCTTTCAAATGTCTGCCTTATCAACTGTCGATGGTAGGTTCTGCGCCTACCATGGTTGTAACGGGTAACGGGGAATCAGGGTTCGATTCCGGAGAGGGAGCCTGAGAAACGGCTACCACATCCAAGGAAGGCAGCAGGCGCGCAAATTACCCACTCCCGGCACGGGGAGGTAGTGACGAAAAATAACGATACGGGACTCATCCGAGGCCCCGTAATCGGAATGAGTACACTTTAAATCCTTTAACGAGTATCTATTGGAGGGCAAGTCTGGTGCCAGCAGCCGCGGTAATTCCAGCTCCAATAGCGTATATTAAAGTTGTTGCGGTTAAAAAGCTCGTAGTTGGATTTGTGTCCCACGCTGTTGGTTCACCGCCCGTCGGTGTTTAACTGGCATGTATCGTGGGACGTCCTGCCGGTGGGGCGAGCCGAAGGCGTGCGACCGCCTCGTGCGTGTTCGTGCGTCCCGAGGCGGACCCCGTTGAAATCCTACCAAGGTGCTCTTTATTGAGTGTCTGGGTGGGCCGGCACGTTTACTTTGAACAAATTAGAGTGCTTAAAGCAGGCAAGCCCGCCTGAATACTGTGTGCATGGAATAATGGAATAGGACCTCGGTTCTATTTTGTTGGTTTTCGGAAC
>NW_026046881.1:65000-67500 GCF_023864275.1 Schistocerca cancellata
GCAAACAGGACTCCTCTCACAATATAGACGGTCACTACCCCGCACAACGATGACGGTGTGGGGGCCATTTTACGACACCGCTTCCTGCGGTGCCAACGCTGTCGTAGAGTCGATACGCCATCTTTGGTAGAAGGCAACCATTCCGCTGTAAATGAGTACGTCGCTCGTAGTTCAGTCACCTCGCAGCACTGCTCAGTAAACTATGCAGGCCCACATAGATAGATCAAATACGCAAATGCCCCTATACATGCTGAACGTCTGTGCAAACAAAAGGAACCACACGTCACCCACACACTCTATCACACACTACTCTCTGCCTGTAACAGACACAGATGCAATAATTAAGCACCACCATGGACCAACGTCCGGTGCATCCTATCCGCCACAGTACACCAACCAGACTATGATAACCAGGCCACGAGGTCCAATCATAAAACAGAATATCCCACTCGTCCGACAACCACAATTGCTCAGATAAGCCACCAACACCCACACATGTCCCACACAGGGGTGCACCCAACATCACCACACTGCCTCGTCTTACAGAACAAACACACTGGCAGGAATGAAACACACAGGTCTGCCGCAACCTCGGACACGGCGCGCCCCCTCTCACTACCGAAAAGCGCATCCCAACGTGACATACCTCCTTTGACACACTGACGCTGCCTCGGGCATCCACTTCCTACGGTCAATATGAACGAACCTCGCCCCGCCCCCCCCCCCCCCCACCAACACGCCATCCCATACCACAATGTGTACCGTACCCAAACCTAACGTGTACTGTACTACAACGCAATGTGTACCAAAACACAACCCAGTTTGTACCTTAACCTAACCTATGTCACCTTAACCTAACCTATGTCACCTTAACCTAACCTATGTCACCTTAACCTAACCTATGTCACCTTAACCTAACCTATGTCACCTTAACCTAACCTATGTCACCTTAACCTAACCTATGTCACCTTAACCTAACCCATCTTGCACCTTAACCTAACCTATGTCGCCTTAACCTAACCTCTGTTGCACCTTAACCTAACCTGTGTTGCACCTTAACCTAACCTGTGTTGCACCTTAACCTAACCTGTGTTGCACCTTAACCTAACGCAATTTGCACCGCAATGTAACGCAATTTGCACCGCAATGTAATGCAATTTGTACCGCAATCTACCCCAAGTTGTACCGCAATCTACCCCAAGTTGTACCGCAATCTACCCCAAGTTGTACCGCAATCTACCCCAAGTTGTACCGCAATCTACCCCAAGTTGTACCGCAATCTACCCCAAGTTGTACCGCAATCTACCCCAAGTTGTACCGCAATCTACCCCAAGTTGTACCGCAATCTACCCCAAGTTGTACCGCAATCTACCCCAAGTTGTACCGCAATCTACCCCAAGTTGTGCCGCAATCTACCCCAAGTTGTGCCGCAATCTACCCCAAGTTGTGCCGCAATCTACCCCAAGTTGTGCCGCAATCTACCCCAAGTTGTGCCGCAATCTACCCCAAGTTGTGCCGCAATCTACCCCACGTTGTGCCTTAACCTAACCCACGTTGTGCCTTAACCTAACCCACGTTGTGCCTTAACATAACCCACGTTGTGCCTTAACATAACCCACGTTGTGCCTTAACCTAACCCACGTTGTGCCTTAACCTGCTCTGTAAATGGCATATGACACGTTACATTAATGTATTGTTGTCCAACCGCAACCCGCTCAGAATGTTGTGTACACAGCTACGTGTCATCTCCCCATAACAGCTGTATTGCAGTGTGGTACGCCATAGAGACGTGTGGGAGTAATGGACGCAGTGGATGGCGATCAGCATGAGCCGTCTGTTCATGTAGTGGCGCGTGTATGCAGACATAGTAGTCTCTTCTCACACAATGTGATAGCACGGTGTCCCGCGTTCCACATCTGCGACATGCTACAGAGGCCGGTTGACAGTTCGTCGCGCAATGGACATCGCATACGTACGGGGGCACCTTCCACGTGCCCTCTAGTCGGGCACATTTTGTTGCGTGGATGTGAGCGGATGTAGTGTGTCTTGACACCTGACAGGCAGGCATGCAATAATAGTTGACTTTGCAAACGGGGATGGACGTGGACGTGTACGTTTACTGGTGACGTTACGCAAATGAACAACTGGTAACCCGTTGTGGTGCGGTTGATCTTGCTGGAGGTACATCTGTGAGGGCAACGATCGGTACAGCTATGACGCGGTTGTGTCAGCGATACCCACCACACCAATGAACGTGAATGTGGATCTGGGTGTGAAGCGATACGCGGCTGTGGGTGGGTGGGACTGTCCCCGGCCGGTGAGGGGGGGGCCGCCCGGCGTGCTGGCCGCGCGGTGCGTGGGCGCACGCGCTACAGCCGGCTGGTGGGGGCGCCCAGTGGCAGGCGCGCCGGCCGACGGACGCGGCAGGCGGCGCAGCTGCGCGCCGGGGCACCCTGCGCGCGGCGCCGTGCAGCCAAAGTGGGTCCTCGCTGGCCCGGTG
>NW_026046881.1:77500-80000 GCF_023864275.1 Schistocerca cancellata
AACCCATCTTGCACCTTAACCTAACCTATGTCGCCTTAACCTAACCTCTGTTGCACCTTAACCTAACCTGTGTTGCACCTTAACCTAACCTGTGTTGCACCTTAACCTAACCTGTGTTGCACCTTAACCTAACGCAATTTGCACCGCAATGTAACGCAATTTGCACCGCAATGTAATGCAATTTGTACCGCAATCTACCCCAAGTTGTACCGCAATCTACCCCAAGTTGTACCGCAATCTACCCCAAGTTGTACCGCAATCTACCCCAAGTTGTACCGCAATCTACCCCAAGTTGTACCGCAATCTACCCCAAGTTGTACCGCAATCTACCCCAAGTTGTACCGCAATCTACCCCAAGTTGTACCGCAATCTACCCCAAGTTGTACCGCAATCTACCCCAAGTTGTACCGCAATCTACCCCAAGTTGTACCGCAATCTACCCCAAGTTGTGCCGCAATCTACCCCAAGTTGTGCCGCAATCTACCCCAAGTTGTGCCGCAATCTACCCCAAGTTGTGCCGCAATCTACCCCAAGTTGTGCCGCAATCTACCCCAAGTTGTGCCGCAATCTACCCCACGTTGTGCCTTAACCTAACCCACGTTGTGCCTTAACCTAACCCACGTTGTGCCTTAACATAACCCACGTTGTGCCTTAACATAACCCACGTTGTGCCTTAACCTAACCCACGTTGTGCCTTAACCTGCTCTGTAAATGGCATATGACACGTTACATTAATGTATTGTTGTCCAACCGCAACCCGCTCAGAATGTTGTGTACACAGCTACGTGTCATCTCCCCATAACAGCTGTATTGCAGTGTGGTACGCCATAGAGACGTGTGGGAGTAATGGACGCAGTGGATGGCGATCAGCATGAGCCGTCTGTTCATGTAGTGGCGCGTGTATGCAGACATAGTAGTCTCTTCTCACACAATGTGATAGCACGGTGTCCCGCGTTCCACATCTGCGACATGCTACAGAGGCCGGTTGACAGTTCGTCGCGCAATGGACATCGCATACGTACGGGGGCACCTTCCACGTGCCCTCTAGTCGGGCACATTTTGTTGCGTGGATGTGAGCGGATGTAGTGTGTCTTGACACCTGACAGGCAGGCATGCAATAATAGTTGACTTTGCAAACGGGGATGGACGTGGACGTGTACGTTTACTGGTGACGTTACGCAAATGAACAACTGGTAACCCGTTGTGGTGCGGTTGATCTTGCTGGAGGTACATCTGTGAGGGCAACGATCGGTACAGCTATGACGCGGTTGTGTCAGCGATACCCACCACACCAATGAACGTGAATGTGGATCTGGGTGTGAAGCGATACGCGGCTGTGGGTGGGTGGGACTGTCCCCGGCCGGTGAGGGGGGGGCCGCCCGGCGTGCTGGCCGCGCGGTGCGTGGGCGCACGCGCTACAGCCGGCTGGTGGGGGCGCCCAGTGGCAGGCGCGCCGGCCGACGGACGCGGCAGGCGGCGCAGCTGCGCGCCGGGGCACCCTGCGCGCGGCGCCGTGCAGCCAAAGTGGGTCCTCGCCGGCCCGGTGCGAAGCGCGGTGGACATCTGCAGTGTGCTGGTCCGATTGAGGACTGTGTGCGTTGAGGATGCGCCGCCGCCCGGCACTCGGCGCCGCGACGCCGTCTGCTGCTCGGTCGCCCCAGCGGTTCTCGCTGGTGGTTTGTATCGCAGTTGTGCAGACGTGTTGGCACGTGCGCTGTGCTGGGAGAGTTCGCTTCGGCACCCACGTGGGGCCTTTGCCCTTCTGTGGCGCTGGCGTTGGAGCTGCCGGTCACCGTAGGTGGCGCGTGTTGTCTCCCGCCGGCAATGCCACGACAGCACGCTCCCGGGCCTCTGTCGGCAGCGGCAAGCTCAGTTGGGAGCACGGGTGGTCGCACCTAAAGCGTCTACTCGCCTAACTCCGGGCGATTGCGCCTCTCTCGAACCCGACCAAGTACTTAGGACGGCGCTGCGCGCCGCCGGGACCTGAGAGGGTTTCGAGGTGTATTGTGCAGGGGAGCTCAGCCTCCTCCTGTTTGCAGAATAATTGAGCGGACGCTTGCGTGTTCGCGCGGGCCCCCGGGACACACTCCCGGGCGGCCGGCTGCTCAGCTCTAGTTGACGCAGCTCCCTGGTTGATCCTGCCAGTAGTCATATGCTTGTCTCAAAGATTAAGCCATGCATGTCTCAGTACAAGCCGCATTAAGGTGAAACCGCGAATGGCTCATTAAATCAGTTATGGTTCCTTAGATCGTACCCACGTTACTTGGATAACTGTGGTAATTCTAGAGCTAATACATGCAAACAGAGTCCCGACCAGAGATGGAAGGGACGCTTTTATTAGATCAAAACCAATCGGTCGGCTCGTCCGGTCCGTTTGCCTTGGTGACTCTGAATAACTTTGGGCTGATCGCACGGTCCTCGTACCGGCGACGCATCTTTCAAATGTCTGCCTTATCAACTGTCGATGGTAGGTTCTGCGCCTACCATGGTTGTAACGGGT
>NW_026046881.1:87500-92500 GCF_023864275.1 Schistocerca cancellata
CCATCTATGACAATGTGACGAAACCACATGCAATAGCTCCATCTACGCGAATCGGACGACACTACGTCCACCATGTCGAGCGCACCACCAAAAATACCGCCATCTGCAGGTCTCCCGCAACATGGCCTGCTGCACCGACGATACTGCCATCTATGAGACGACAAGCCGACGACGACATCGCTAGGGCCCACAGTGCCCATTTTCCGACGCCACCCACAAAGCCTGCATCATCTGTCCACCACAGGAGCCCCAACGCCAGTGCCTGCGCCGCACGAAGTCGTCGACCGATCATCGCTCCGCTCCACTCCACTCGCACCCGCACCCGCAAGTGCCCCACCCCAACCGCCCAAATCGCAACTCCAGCGGATGAACGGCGGACTCTTCCCGCACTCGTAACGTGCAATCCACCCCTATATCATGCGTTTCATGAAGAGTTATATCCAATATGCCATATTCCCGCTGTCCCTATACATGCTCTAAGTAGCTCGCTTGCTACAGCAGCAGCAGCACCACGTCCGCGCGCTTCCCTGGGGGCACTGAACCGCAGGACGCGAGACCCCACGCCCAGTGGCAAACAGGACTCCTCTCACAATATAGACGGTCACTACCCCGCACAACGATGACGGTGTGGGGGCCATTTTACGACACCGCTTCCTGCGGTGCCAACGCTGTCGTAGAGTCGATACGCCATCTTTGGTAGAAGGCAACCATTCCGCTGTAAATGAGTACGTCGCTCGTAGTTCAGTCACCTCGCAGCACTGCTCAGTAAACTATGCAGGCCCACATAGATAGATCAAATACGCAAATGCCCCTATACATGCTGAACGTCTGTGCAAACAAAAGGAACCACACGTCACCCACACACTCTATCACACACTACTCTCTGCCTGTAACAGACACAGATGCAATAATTAAGCACCACCATGGACCAACGTCCGGTGCATCCTATCCGCCACAGTACACCAACCAGACTATGATAACCAGGCCACGAGGTCCAATCATAAAACAGAATATCCCACTCGTCCGACAACCACAATTGCTCAGATAAGCCACCAACACCCACACATGTCCCACACAGGGGTGCACCCAACATCACCACACTGCCTCGTCTTACAGAACAAACACACTGGCAGGAATGAAACACACAGGTCTGCCGCAACCTCGGACACGGCGCGCCCCCTCTCACTACCGAAAAGCGCATCCCAACGTGACATACCTCCTTTGACACACTGACGCTGCCTCGGGCATCCACTTCCTACGGTCAATATGAACGAACCTCGCCCCGCCCCCCCCCCCCCCCCCACCAACACGCCATCCCATACCACAATGTGTACCGTACCCAAACCTAACGTGTACTGTACTACAACGCAATGTGTACCAAAACACAACCCAGTTTGTACCTTAACCTAACCTATGTCACCTTAACCTAACCTATGTCACCTTAACCTAACCTATGTCACCTTAACCTAACCTATGTCACCTTAACCTAACCTATGTCACCTTAACCTAACCTATGTCACCTTAACCTAACCTATGTCACCTTAACCTAACCCATCTTGCACCTTAACCTAACCTATGTCGCCTTAACCTAACCTCTGTTGCACCTTAACCTAACCTGTGTTGCACCTTAACCTAACCTGTGTTGCACCTTAACCTAACCTGTGTTGCACCTTAACCTAACGCAATTTGCACCGCAATGTAACGCAATTTGCACCGCAATGTAATGCAATTTGTACCGCAATCTACCCCAAGTTGTACCGCAATCTACCCCAAGTTGTACCGCAATCTACCCCAAGTTGTACCGCAATCTACCCCAAGTTGTACCGCAATCTACCCCAAGTTGTACCGCAATCTACCCCAAGTTGTACCGCAATCTACCCCAAGTTGTACCGCAATCTACCCCAAGTTGTACCGCAATCTACCCCAAGTTGTACCGCAATCTACCCCAAGTTGTACCGCAATCTACCCCAAGTTGTGCCGCAATCTACCCCAAGTTGTGCCGCAATCTACCCCAAGTTGTGCCGCAATCTACCCCAAGTTGTGCCGCAATCTACCCCAAGTTGTGCCGCAATCTACCCCAAGTTGTGCCGCAATCTACCCCACGTTGTGCCTTAACCTAACCCACGTTGTGCCTTAACCTAACCCACGTTGTGCCTTAACATAACCCACGTTGTGCCTTAACATAACCCACGTTGTGCCTTAACCTAACCCACGTTGTGCCTTAACCTGCTCTGTAAATGGCATATGACACGTTACATTAATGTATTGTTGTCCAACCGCAACCCGCTCAGAATGTTGTGTACACAGCTACGTGTCATCTCCCCATAACAGCTGTATTGCAGTGTGGTACGCCATAGAGACGTGTGGGAGTAATGGACGCAGTGGATGGCGATCAGCATGAGCCGTCTGTTCATGTAGTGGCGCGTGTATGCAGACATAGTAGTCTCTTCTCACACAATGTGATAGCACGGTGTCCCGCGTTCCACATCTGCGACATGCTACAGAGGCCGGTTGACAGTTCGTCGCGCAATGGACATCGCATACGTACGGGGGCACCTTCCACGTGCCCTCTAGTCGGGCACATTTTGTTGCGTGGATGTGAGCGGATGTAGTGTGTCTTGACACCTGACAGGCAGGCATGCAATAATAGTTGACTTTGCAAACGGGGATGGACGTGGACGTGTACGTTTACTGGTGACGTTACGCAAATGAACAACTGGTAACCCGTTGTGGTGCGGTTGATCTTGCTGGAGGTACATCTGTGAGGGCAACGATCGGTACAGCTATGACGCGGTTGTGTCAGCGATACCCACCACACCAATGAACGTGAATGTGGATCTGGGTGTGAAGCGATACGCGGCTGTGGGTGGGTGGGACTGTCCCCGGCCGGTGAGGGGGGGGCCGCCCGGCGTGCTGGCCGCGCGGTGCGTGGGCGCACGCGCTACAGCCGGCTGGTGGGGGCGCCCAGTGGCAGGCGCGCCGGCCGACGGACGCGGCAGGCGGCGCAGCTGCGCGCCGGGGCACCCTGCGCGCGGCGCCGTGCAGCCAAAGTGGGTCCTCGCCGGCCCGGTGCGAAGCGCGGTGGACATCTGCAGTGTGCTGGTCCGATTGAGGACTGTGTGCGTTGAGGATGCGCCGCCGCCCGGCACTCGGCGCCGCGACGCCGTCTGCTGCTCGGTCGCCCCAGCGGTTCTCGCTGGTGGTTTGTATCGCAGTTGTGCAGACGTGTTGGCACGTGCGCTGTGCTGGGAGAGTTCGCTTCGGCACCCACGTGGGGCCTTTGCCCTTCTGTGGCGCTGGCGTTGGAGCTGCCGGTCACCGTAGGTGGCGCGTGTTGTCTCCCGCCGGCAATGCCACGACAGCACGCTCCCGGGCCTCTGTCGGCAGCGGCAAGCTCAGTTGGGAGCACGGGTGGTCGCACCTAAAGCGTCTACTCGCCTAACTCCGGGCGATTGCGCCTCTCTCGAACCCGACCAAGTACTTAGGACGGCGCTGCGCGCCGCCGGGACCTGAGAGGGTTTCGAGGTGTATTGTGCAGGGGAGCTCAGCCTCCTCCTGTTTGCAGAATAATTGAGCGGACGCTTGCGTGTTCGCGCGGGCCCCCGGGACACACTCCCGGGCGGCCGGCTGCTCAGCTCTAGTTGACGCAGCTCCCTGGTTGATCCTGCCAGTAGTCATATGCTTGTCTCAAAGATTAAGCCATGCATGTCTCAGTACAAGCCGCATTAAGGTGAAACCGCGAATGGCTCATTAAATCAGTTATGGTTCCTTAGATCGTACCCACGTTACTTGGATAACTGTGGTAATTCTAGAGCTAATACATGCAAACAGAGTCCCGACCAGAGATGGAAGGGACGCTTTTATTAGATCAAAACCAATCGGTCGGCTCGTCCGGTCCGTTTGCCTTGGTGACTCTGAATAACTTTGGGCTGATCGCACGGTCCTCGTACCGGCGACGCATCTTTCAAATGTCTGCCTTATCAACTGTCGATGGTAGGTTCTGCGCCTACCATGGTTGTAACGGGTAACGGGGAATCAGGGTTCGATTCCGGAGAGGGAGCCTGAGAAACGGCTACCACATCCAAGGAAGGCAGCAGGCGCGCAAATTACCCACTCCCGGCACGGGGAGGTAGTGACGAAAAATAACGATACGGGACTCATCCGAGGCCCCGTAATCGGAATGAGTACACTTTAAATCCTTTAACGAGTATCTATTGGAGGGCAAGTCTGGTGCCAGCAGCCGCGGTAATTCCAGCTCCAATAGCGTATATTAAAGTTGTTGCGGTTAAAAAGCTCGTAGTTGGATTTGTGTCCCACGCTGTTGGTTCACCGCCCGTCGGTGTTTAACTGGCATGTATCGTGGGACGTCCTGCCGGTGGGGCGAGCCGAAGGCGTGCGACCGCCTCGTGCGTGTTCGTGCGTCCCGAGGCGGACCCCGTTGAAATCCTACCAAGGTGCTCTTTATTGAGTGTCTGGGTGGGCCGGCACGTTTACTTTGAACAAATTAGAGTGCTTAAAGCAGGCAAGCCCGCCTGAATACTGTGTGCATGGAATAATGGAATAGGACCTCGGTTCTATTTTGTTGGTTTTCGGAACCCGAGGTAATGATTAATAGGGACAGGCGGGGGCATTCGTATTGCGACGTTAGAGGTGAAATTCTTGGATCGTCGCAAGACGAACAGAAGCGAAAGCATTTGCCAAGTATGTTTTCATTAATCAAGAACGAAAGTTAGAGGTTCGAAGGCGATCAGATACCGCCCTAGTTCTAACCATAAACGATGCCAGCCAGCGATCCGCCGCAGTTCCTCCGATGACTCGGCGGGCAGCCTCCGGGAAACCAAAGCTTTTGGGTTCCGGGGGAAGTATGGTTGCAAAGCTGAAACTTAAAGGAATTGACGGAAGGGCACCACCAGGAGTGGAGCCTGCGGCTTAATTTGACTCAACACGGGAAACCTCACCAGGCCCGGACACCGGAAGGATTGACAGATTGATAGCTCTTT
>NW_026046881.1:100000-101318 GCF_023864275.1 Schistocerca cancellata
GATAACCAGGCCACGAGGTCCAATCATAAAACAGAATATCCCACTCGTCCGACAACCACAATTGCTCAGATAAGCCACCAACACCCACACATGTCCCACACAGGGGTGCACCCAACATCACCACACTGCCTCGTCTTACAGAACAAACACACTGGCAGGAATGAAACACACAGGTCTGCCGCAACCTCGGACACGGCGCGCCCCCTCTCACTACCGAAAAGCGCATCCCAACGTGACATACCTCCTTTGACACACTGACGCTGCCTCGGGCATCCACTTCCTACGGTCAATATGAACGAACCTCGCCCGCCCCCCCCCCCCCCCCACCAACACGCCATCCCATACCACAATGTGTACCGTACCCAAACCTAACGTGTACTGTACTACAACGCAATGTGTACCAAAACACAACCCAGTTTGTACCTTAACCTAACCTATGTCACCTTAACCTAACCTATGTCACCTTAACCTAACCTATGTCACCTTAACCTAACCTATGTCACCTTAACCTAACCTATGTCACCTTAACCTAACCTATGTCACCTTAACCTAACCTATGTCACCTTAACCTAACCCATCTTGCACCTTAACCTAACCTATGTCGCCTTAACCTAACCTCTGTTGCACCTTAACCTAACCTGTGTTGCACCTTAACCTAACCTGTGTTGCACCTTAACCTAACCTGTGTTGCACCTTAACCTAACGCAATTTGCACCGCAATGTAACGCAATTTGCACCGCAATGTAATGCAATTTGTACCGCAATCTACCCCAAGTTGTACCGCAATCTACCCCAAGTTGTACCGCAATCTACCCCAAGTTGTACCGCAATCTACCCCAAGTTGTACCGCAATCTACCCCAAGTTGTACCGCAATCTACCCCAAGTTGTACCGCAATCTACCCCAAGTTGTACCGCAATCTACCCCAAGTTGTACCGCAATCTACCCCAAGTTGTACCGCAATCTACCCCAAGTTGTACCGCAATCTACCCCAAGTTGTGCCGCAATCTACCCCAAGTTGTGCCGCAATCTACCCCAAGTTGTGCCGCAATCTACCCCAAGTTGTGCCGCAATCTACCCCAAGTTGTGCCGCAATCTACCCCAAGTTGTGCCGCAATCTACCCCACGTTGTGCCTTAACCTAACCCACGTTGTGCCTTAACCTAACCCACGTTGTGCCTTAACATAACCCACGTTGTGCCTTAACATAACCCACGTTGTGCCTTAACCTAACCCACGTTGTGCCTTAACCTGCTCTGTAAATGGCATATGACACGTTACATTAATGTATTGTTGTCCAACCGCAACCCGCTCAGAATG